>NW_017678429.1:0-15662 GCF_001879085.1 Nicotiana attenuata
ATCGACAATATTGTCACACGTTGTTTTGGAGCAGGGTGAATAAAATGGAGACTCACATTCGATGTCCTATGTGATAAGAAGGTGTCACCAAGATAAAGGAAATTTTTATAGAATAATTGTTAGACCAATATGTTGTATGGGGCAGAGTGTTGGTCAGTTAAGAACTCACACATTCAAGAGATGAAAGTAGCGGAAATGAGGATGCTTAGATGGGTATTCGCGGAGGAGAAGCCCCGATGCCCCGGTGAGGAGTTGTGAGCGGCTGGCGGTGGTTGGCGCGAGTCGAGGCAGAGGGAGGCCCAAGAGGTATTGGGGAGAGGTGATTAGGCAGGACATGGCTAGAATGCGGATTTCCGAGGACATAGCCCTGGATAGGAAAGTCTGGAGGTCTAGTATCAGGATTTGCAGGATAGGGGCGTCTAGAATTTTTCTACTTCTGTCCCGGGGCGGGGGGGGGGGGTAGGGGGGGAGGTTGGTAGGGCGTCTCGTATAGATGATCTGTGTATTGTATTGTGCCCCCTTATGGTAGTTACTGGTCGATATATTTGCATGCCATTTTATTTATGGTTTATGTTTAGATAATTATTTATGTGATCTCTGCTGGAGTTACTAATGCTCTTTTGCTTTTGTTTTTTGTTTTTGTTTTCCTTTTCCTTTTCCTGAGCCGAAGGTCGATTGGAAACAGCCTCTCTGCCCTTTCGGGTAGGGGTAAGGCCTGTGTACGTATTACCCTCCCCAGACCCCACCTTGTGGGACTATACTGGGTAATTGTTGTTGTTGTTGTTATGTCGCCACTAAAAGTTATTTTCTCAACAATTATAACAACCAAAATTATATACATTTCCATGCCAGTAGGGACCTAATTCTCTAAAATTTCATATAGAGATATTCATATCAATTAACTATCAATATTAAAGCAACCAATAATGCTTGACAAACACCAAAAGAATTTCACAAGCCGAATATTATAAATATTATCATTACTAAAAAGTCAATTACATACATACTATCCGATACTTCATTGTGCATTATAACTGTACGCATATACATATCCCAAAAACGACAAAATATTAAGTGCCTTGTAACTGCTCCTTGCCCGACACCATTGTAACTGCTCCTTACCGACACCATCCTTGAACGATACTACTGTTTAAGTGCCTTGTCCCTGCTAAACAAATAGAATGTTGAAAGTGAAGAATCAGAGAACTGATAGTTATAACAGTGGCAGAATACAAGTCGACAAAAACAACCACGGACATCAACCAAAAGAAGCCAACTTTAATTGGGACAAGTTGAACCAAATAACCATTTTCAAATCAGCAGCAGCATCAACACATAGACCAATTCAAGAGAGTTTAAAGGAGTGAGCTTTATATGCAAAAAGGGGTAGAAGCTTTATTTACAACTAGAAACACATAAGATTGATAGAGGAAACTCTTATATGCAAAAAGGGCAGAAGCTAACTACAGGGATGGTAAGCCTTCTTGGCAAGTAAAGAGGAAAATCGAAAACACCAAGAAAACAATTTATGAACTTGCAGTAAGATGATGAGCTACCAAAAGTAGAGGAATTTATTACTTCAGTTTGCTTCTCATTAGGACATAATTCAGAACACTTTTACTCATCAACACACCCTAAAAATGCAACCCCAATATCGTTATCCAACTCATCTTCTTTGTCAGGTGAATTCACATTTTTTACTGTTTCCTCCTTACTAACGAAATGCATGGCGCAGACCACACAAATGTAAATGACATAAATAGATGAGCAGAACAAAAAGCAGCTAGAGCAGCTAGCCAGTTCTATAAATGACACAAATGTACTTTCCAGTTCTAAAGTACTTGCTCAATCATTAGAACTTTCCAGTTCACAAAATCAATCTTACCAAGATATCCCATGTAAAGAGCAGAACAAAGAGCAGCTAGAAGATCAAAACTCAAGAGCAGCTAGAACAAATACTCAACAAAGAGCAGAACAGGTGCAGGAGCGGAGCAAGAGTTTCAAAAAAAATAATCTGCAGCACTATTCACACTAAAACGCTTGCATAGGAGGTTGCACAGAGAAAGAGTATCAATGGTTGACTCCATAATTTCAAAACAGATCCGAGACATTAAAGTGTGAAGAAGCTCAAACATTCAAGTTCTTCAAAGCCAGCTTCAATGAGGGCCTGACTGAAACTTCTTAGTTATGAAAAATAAAGAAATGATCCAAAACTGTCCTAGTCATGGCATCAGAATTTCCACACTTGCTCCACACCGTTAGAACAAGGATTGGAGGACCATTATTTAGAGGGATATCAGGTGGGGAGAAAAAGAGGGCAAGCATAGGTCAAGAAATGCTAATCAACCCAAGTTTACTATTGCTAGATGAGCCTACTTCTGGTTTGGATTCTACTACAACTCTCAGGATTCTAACTACAGTTAAGCGCCTAGCCAACGGTGGCAGAACTGTGATCACTAAAATCCACCAACCATCCAGTAGGCTTTACCATATGTTTGATAAGGTAGTCTTGCTTTCTGAGGGCTGCCCTATTTACTATGGTCCTGCATCTACTGCCTTGGAATACTTCTCCTCTGTTGGTTTTTTCATATCTATCACTATTAATCCTGCTGATATCTTGCTCGATCTAGCCAATGGTAATTCATACATTCTAACATAAATTCATACTTTCATCACCGAAAAAAAAAGGCAAAGAAGATTCTTGAGTTCTAGGCACAAATTCCTTTTCAATCTCAGTTTCTTCTTTGCAGAATGTGAAACGTTTAATTAGGGATAGAAAACTTAGCAGTATCACTTGCTTTATACTATTACTTTGTTTCATTTGATAACAAATCTCAAGGTGATGCCAAGTTTAACTGAAAGAACTTCAGCAGAAAACGGAAACCAGTTTCTATTTGTTAAGAAGGAGCGGAGCAAGTACCTGTTGTTGATGCATTCTGGTCAAAAAACTAGCAAATTGCTCCTGCATCTTCTTCTCCACTTCTAGAGAGATCCTCTTGTCTGCTTCTGCATTTGCGTGTTGACGCTCCTCATTTGCGTGTTGACGCTCCTCTGCCAACTTCCTTTCCAACTCAATTTCCATATTTCTTCGCAACTCAGCAGCCATTTGTTCACGTTCTTCTTGCAACTTCCTATCCATCTCGGCTTGCATCTCTTGACGCACAATATCAATAGCAGAAGACACGCTGGCCTCTATGTTTGCCTGCTGAATGTTACTCTTTTTAGGAGGCTTCTTTCCGTATCCTTTTCCACGAACATAGCCTGTTCTCTCACCAACAACGGAGGATAAAATCTCATCTCTAGTCATGGGATGCTCGTTCTCCTCAGATTGTTGCTGAGCGACAACTTCCTGGAGTTGACTCTGCATTTATGCATAATCATTTAAATCAAAACATAATAAAACATATTAAATGAAACTTACAGAAACAAAGAACTTTATAAGTGTTTTTAGATAATTACATGAATTTGTTGGGATTGTGAATCCAACCACACCAGTTCGCCTCTATCATTCTTGCGTGTATGTTGTTTCTCCCAAACTTTATCTGGTGTGTCCAATTCTCCAGTAATAGGATTTCTCTGCAATATAGTTACGGAGAAAAAATATATAAGCGAATATATAAATATGTAACTAACAAAAGAATCATATGTGATAGTAGGGGACTAAATATATTTTTACCGTCGATTCCTCAATAATGCATCCATCGATTTGTTGCTCCAATGGTTAAGACACTTCAAGTGAAGTAGTTTAACAACAAAAGACAACTTCGAGACTTTTTTACAACCAGGATAAAGTTCTGTCTCAGCATCTTCTAACAATTTGTAGAACTTTGTTGCATGTACATTTGGCTCTTCATTGTCCTCTGAATTATAATTATTATCCTCCACATTCGTATATCCACAAGCATCATGAATCATTTCAGTAATATTATCCTCTTCAATGCTATCATCTTCCGCTTCATCACTAACTGCAATATTAGAAGTTTCAACTCTAACTAATACTTCTCCATGCAAGTCCCACACTTTATAAGAATCCCAAAAACCCTTCTTCAATAAATCTCCTCTTACACCAACCCTTAGCTTGAACGCGGTATTCATACACCCTTTACAAGGACACCGAATCATAGTGTTCACCCTTGGTTGACTGAATGCCCAATTAAGAAAGTTGTCTACTCCATCTCTATATCTTTGGTCGACTCTATTCTTAATATTCAACCAACTTTTATCCATCATATCTGTATTAAAAAACTAATTAATAATTTACCAATTAAAAGGGAAGATTATGATATAAAAATATATATAATAATTAACATATACCAAGGTATTAAGACAAGCAGTCACAAAAACACATTATTCAATCAGAAAATAAGTTGCTCGTATGGAAATTGTGGAGGCCTAAGCTTGTCAGTACCAATTGTGCGAATCAACGGTTCCTCTCGTACNTCTATTCTGTTGACATCAACAGGTGAGGGATGAAGAAAAGAACATCAGACATACAGTACTTAAGAGTGAAAGGGTTCTATTCTCTTCCACGGGAAAGGGTGAATGCCCAAGTTTTCTGCAACCTTGAAACAAGATCCTCCAATAGATATGGTTATATTGCAAATTTATGTGTTGCCAAATCTGCTCGAAGGCTGGGTATTGCAAAAAACATGTTACATTATGCTATTAGATCGGCGAAAGCAAATGGTAAGGTACTAGGATGCACCAGTTCCATAATTGCTTGAATCACCAGAATACCTAAATTTGTTGTATGTCACAAAAACACATTATTCAATCAGAAAACAAGTTGCTCGTATGGAAATTGTGGAGGCCTAAGCTTGTCAGTACCAATTGAGTGGCAGAAATGATACTAAAATGAATCTGCCTGATGGTGCACAGTTTTAAGTTTACAAGGTGTAACTTAGGCAGCAGCAAGTTTTAAGTTTACAAGGTGTAACTGAGGCAGCAACAACAGATGGACTAAAAGTAGTGTTAGCTGGTGGTAATATCCCTGGTGGTGCATAGTTTTTCAACAAGTTTGGGATTTCAAAAAATGTTTCTACTGTTCCAGTCGAACGTGCATTAGCTAGGATGTCTCAGACTATGGCTATAGAAGTAGGAAATAGGGTGTTAAAAGATCGAGGGACTGAATGTAATATAGTGACAGCAACAGAAGGGGATTGACCTGCTAATGCTACAAGTGAACAAACTGATAATGCAGCAGGATACAAAGCTATTGGTGTGTATGATGAGGGACGTGAACATGTACATGCTGAGGCTTTGGAGTGGGCAGATGATACAACTTCTAAGGCTGTGAATATGGAAAATTCATCTGGAGTTATGCAAGCTAATACTGGGGCTTGGAAACCTATTATTGATCGAGCAACAATGGATCCTAAGAACAAAAGTGATGGGCAGTCGGAGGTACCTATTGCACAACAATCTGAAGTTCAAGGTGTGGAAAATGCAAAAAATGTACAGCAGTTTGCACATGACAAGGAGAAGATATCATCTATGCAGGAGAAACGAAGTACTGTTGCATCTGTGGCACAAATTAATAAACAATCAGGTCTTAAGGCTACAGGAATGCATGTGGAAGGGTAGGTACTTAATACTCAAAGGCAATTTTCTTCAACTCCAAGCAAATTAGATACAAAGAATAACAACTGGACAGAGGTGAATAAATCACCTCGCAAGAAGCAAACACCAGATCTTCAAAATCAGATTGTGCCATCAAATGCCATTGGGGTTCCTAACTCGTTTGATGCTTTGGTGAATGAGGGGGAACACTTTACGAAGGAGGCTGAAAGTAAGGAACAATAGATGGATAATGATACAAGATCAATAGCTGAAAAAATGAGCTTTACAGGAACTGAAAAGCAAAATATTAATGCAAAGGACATAGGTGCTACACTTGAGATTGCAACAGGGGATAATCACATTGGTGAGACAACTAAAATACATGATGCAGCTACAACAACAATACATATTTCCAATCCGGAGCTAGATAAAATGGTAAAGAATGCCCAAGCAGCTATGTTGATGAACACAACATCAAAAAATAGGCAACCACAAGCTCCAGGCAGTAGCACACAACAAAAGTTTTCCAAGAACACAAGTGGTCGACTTATTGTTTCGCAGGACATTGTTCCTGTCTATGCGCACAAGCCCGAGGTACACAATTCTAATAGCCCTAGACTACATTTTTCTATCCCTCAAGTCGAACAAATAATCAAAGAGGCCCAGAATTCTATGATGCTGAGTACTCAAATAATTAAACAACCAATGGTCACATTGAACACCTTTGTTTTTGAAATACCATCACAATCTCTGGAGTATTGTGGGGAATATGGAGGTGAGCCAGAAATCAGCAGAACAATACAGCATGCCATGAAATCATACTAACTGGCCACATAAACTTCATCAATGTCAAGTCTTTAGGGAATAAACAATATTCAATCAGATTCGTAGTTTCATACTATTACTTTAAATCTCGAACACGACAACGAAGAAGCACGCTATGGGGTACAAAAAGAAATAGTTTAAAATCGACCCGACTAAAGCTTAGCAAGGAGTTGTACAGTTCTAAATGCTGAGTCTAAAAAGATTAGGGATTTTAACATACCTGAGTTGTTAAAATTTCACTTTTATATTTTCTTGCCCTTTGCCGACTTCCGCAGCAGTAATCAAGTTCTTGAATACTTGAAGTTGAAGAAGCTTTGAATCGAAAGACCCTAGTGGTCTTCTTCTTCGCACAGTCGGTTCACAAATTCAAACCAAAACTCGTGTCAAACCAGCTTCCAATCTTGAGATTTAGCTTCAAAATGAAGTTTCCGGCAAGTATCATAAACACCCAATCGAATTCACATTCTGATTTGAGGGATTTCGATTTGGGTGAGATTTTTGAGGGATTTCGATTTGGGATTTCTATATCTGGACAGATTTTCTAACTAGAGAGTAGCGATTTTGGGTTTCAATTAGGGATTTCTAGCTATAGAGGACGGATTTTGGGCGTTTCACTGTTCTTGACATCGAGACGATGTGTTCGAGATGAGAGTGTTCTTCACTTCTGTCTCTGGAGTCTCAAGGTCTTTAGTGTTTCTTTTGTTATTTTAACTTACTAGTTTACTTATTTTAAAGGTAATNCTTTCAATATTTCCACACAACTGCCCTCTGCTACTATTAGTTTGTGTAATAGTCGTACTATCTCTAGTAATAATAGTGTAGTCTCTACTTTTAATTTTCAGTCTATTAATGCTTTCCCTAGAGGAAGCTTGGTTGTAAACCCTAGTTTAGCAACTATGATGCCTCTTGTGCATCTGCTAAATTCTCATGTATCTGGTTAGTGTTTATATAATATAACAATATCCTTTTGACAAAAAAAAAAAATTATATATAACCATGATGAAACTATTGCTTACTTAAGTCCTTTTGTATTTATTAAAATTAAGATGCGAAAAATATATTACTGATTATTGAAATAGCATCTCTAAATCTGAAAGCTGGAAAATTAAGATATTTTTTCTTAACATCGAAGTGTAAAAAAAAATTATTTTAAAATCCACTTAACATATATAAATTTAAAGTAAATTAACATTAACTTTCATACATTTGAGAATTGAATAAAGCAATTTTTGTAACACGTGAGTAATACGTTTGAGATTTGAATTTTGTGTTAAAAAAAAAGTGGTAACCGAGGCTTTGATATAGGCAAAAGAAGAAGTTTGACATCCAGTGAATGAATAAATTGTTACATCCTGTAAGTTGGTACGTTGGATTTGTCGTAAGATAATTGACATCAAGGATAAGACTATTTTTGAGGTTATAATATTTATTTATAACAGGTGATAAGTAAATTCGTGAAGGTTAGAGGGTAAACGAATCAAAGAAAATGAGTTTCTTTGAAGGTTGTCATTTTGTGATAAAATACGGTCCAAGCTATAATACCCCGTATTTATTCACTAATGCCATACAAGGTACCACATGACCATGATAGTTAAGTGTAAGGTATGTTAAAAGTGAGTAGTATCTTAAGTTATTTAAGATAATTTTAGTTATGTGGATAATTGATTAATTGTGGGGATAATTATAGTATTAAGTGGATAAGGATCTTTTTTGGCGCTGCCATATGGCATTAAGCTAAGCCAAAGTGGTACCAATGTGCATGATGAGTCACAAGAAATAAGATGCCTAGTTTACTCGTAAGAATTCTTGGACAATTACCTTGGTTGGGTTTCTTATTTGGTGATGTACTTTCATATGTATGTTAATTTACACAATGCTAAGGTAGATAGTTTCTGCTGTGTTTTACTCCCTGTTCTAATATAGTTGAAAGATTGCCTTTAAGCCTAAAAAAATTGATACATATTTTGGCAAGTGGGAAAGACATATTTTACATGGAGAAGCTTTAATCTTCTAGGAGTTGGATATGATTACCACCTTACTTTGCATCATTTTGGACATGAATTATACCAGCAACGCTGGATGCTAAGCTTGCTAACGGATAAAGTTCAAATAACTCGTTTGAAACTTCATAATATGATAATGCGTGAGATTTGCGATTCCAGGGGAGTATACTATATTTTTTATCAAGAATATCACACGGATTTTCCCTACTTCGATCCGCCGTTATATGTTTTTTGCAAAGACGTGTGTTAGAGGGATTGTCAAGAGAATCGGCTCAAGTATGTTAAGGCTAATCCTTCTTTCTTTTGGCATGATCCAAGTAACTAAACGTAAACGTAATGTTGTTTTATAAGTGGTTCTACTCTTAGTAGTTAAGGATGTGTACGTTATCATTCCCGTATAATGATATTCAAGCATGTCTAAGTATGTTCCTAGTTCCCTATTGAGGCATATGATAAAGATGTTAATGTTCATAATATAGTGATACATGCATCTTCATGCATTTACCACCGTGCTACGGCCGGTTGGACAGTCATGCATATTTATTTATCACCGTGCTACGGCCGATTGGGCAGTCATGCATATTTATTTACCATCGTGCTATGGCTGGTTGGGCAATATTTCATATTCATTTACCGCCGGACTACGGTCGGTCGGGCAGTTACCACCGATCAATTGGGCAGTCATGCATCATACGATATGGATAGTAGTCTCAAAGAGAAGCATTATATATATAAGTATAATAAGTATGCATATACAGAGATTCAGGTTGATTCTTACATCTCTTTAATTAATGTCGACTTATTATTATATTTCAGTTTTGCCTTACATACTCGGTACATTATTTGTACTGACGTCCTCTTGTTGTGGACGCTGCATTCATGCCTGCAGGTATATATAATCTGTTTGACGAGCCCTCATAGTAGACGAGGTTAGCATTTAGCGAAGGATCGGTAAGACTCCACCTCATTCGGAGTGCAGCCGAGTCTATGAGTCATCGTGTCCGAGTTTTGCTACAGACTTATTGGTAGGCCGGTGCCCTGTCCTGTTTGATGTCTAATACTCTTAGAGGCTTTATAGACAGAGGTTCATTTTGTACAGTATGTCAGAGGCCTTGACGGTCCATATGTATTCATGTTTTAAGAATGATGGTTCATTGATACGAGTTGTGACCCACTTATGGTTATACATTATGAGTTGTGGCCATGTTGACCCATGATAGTAAAAAAAAAGTTACAAAAAAAAAAAAATGAGTTACAGAGTAGTTCGCTTGAGCCAGTACGGCACCTAGTGCCAGCCACGCCTCCCCTGGTTTTGGGCGTGACATAAATAATAAAACATCATATTGCCAACGTGGGGAGATATTCTAATAGTTGTAGAACGTGTTCAACATATATATATATATTAGAATTTTGAACTCCCTTCACATTAGCCATTCTTATTCCATTCACCCTGTAGGTTAGAAAAGGAAAAAGAAAAAGAAAAAAAAATAAAGAAATTAATTAATCAATCACAGAAAATGTGTGGAATATTTGCGTATTTGAATTACAATGTGAGGAGAGAAAGAGGATACATTCTTGAGGTGCTTTTTAATGGGGAGGCGTTTGGAGTATGGAGGGTATGGTTCCGCTGGAATTTGTATTGATGATTCATCGAATAATACTCCTCTCCTATTCCGCCATGTAGGCAATATCCAATCACTCGTCAAATCTGTCTACCAAGGCAACTACATACTACGTACAACTATTTCCTTTTTCATTTTCTGCATTACTACTGCTTCTTTATTTTTACTTCCTAATTTCCTTTTGCAATATGGATCCTATCGGGATTGGATCCCCTAATTTCTTTATTGGGCCATTTTCAATACTTTATTTTTTTAGTTTAATAATGTCAAAATTCATCTAAAATTCTCTCTTCCGACTCAAATTTAACCAAATAATGAAGTTCATTACTTACCTATAAATTCGAAAGCATTAAAGTTAATCAAAATAAAACTGTACCAAATCAGTACGTCAGGAAATCACATGTTATGTTAGGGGCGTTCATTTTAATTATACAACTAAATTACAATTAAGAAATACTTTGTAATGCATTATAAAGGAAATAAAATTAAATTAGCACTCCGCCTTCCGTGTTTTATATAAAGTAAGAAAGATATCATACTGTTCCTTCACTTTGTTAGAATATAATTTCTGATTTTTTTTGTTGCGTTAATAGAGAGGATATTAAGGGGCCATGACTAATCAAACAAATCCAAACCATTGATTATTTTTTGTCCACGTGGCACATATCAAACACTCTATTAAAAATTAATGGACAAATATAGTACCGTCCGATTCCGGATGATAGAAGGGGTGATCTAGAATTATATGAAAAATATTCTAAAATTCTGAAATCAAGCACAAGAAACTTTTGAAAAATACGGAATGATCATATAGTTTCCGGTAAACTATCTTTAGAATAGTAATTTTCTTGCAACGTCTAAATAGTTAAATGGAAATTATACTCAAATACAATACAAACCTTAATCTCTTATACGCGGCGTGAAATCCGGATATAGTCGGGCTCCAATGCGGGTACCGGACACCGGGTGGGAAACCAAAAAAAGAATGAAAGAACTGCAGAGTGGCTTTTTATTTTTTTATTTTATCAAATCCACTAGGCAGGATACCTAGGGCTAGTTTTTATATATATATATATATATATATATATATATATATATATATATATATATATATATATATATATATATANGCTTGAAAAACTACAGTTGATCGAGCAACAATGGATCCTAAGACCAAAAGTGATGGGCAGTCGGAGGTACCTACTGCACAACAATTTGAAGTTCAAGGTGTGGAAAATCCAAAAAATGTATAGCAGTTTGCACATGACAAGGAGAAGATATCAGCTATGCAGGAGAAACGAAGTACTGTTGCATCTGCGGCACAAATTAATAAACAATCAGGTCTTAAGGCTACAGGAATGCATGTGGAAGGACAGGTACTTAATACTCAAAGGCAATTTGCTTCAACTCCAAGCAAATTAGATACAAAGAATAACAACTGGACAGAGGTGAATAAATCACCTCGCAAGAAGCAAACACCAGATCTTCAAAATCAGATTGTACCATCAAATGCCATTGGGGTTTTAAACTCGTTTGATGCTTTGGTGAATGAGGGGGAACACTTTACGAAGGAGGCTGAAAGTAAGGAGCAACAGATGGATAATGATACAAGATCAATAGCTGAAAAAATGAGCTCTACAGGAACTGTAAAGCAAAATATTAATGCAAAGGACATAGGTGCTACACTTGATATCACATTGGTGAGACAACTAAAATACATGATGCAGCTACAACAACAATGCATATTTCCAATCCGAAGCTAGATAAAATGGTAAAGAATGCCCAAGCAGCTATGTTGATGAACACAACATCAAAAAATAGGCAACCACAAGCTCCAGGCAGTAGCACACAACAGAAGTTTTCCAAGAACACAAGTGGTCGACTTATTGTTTCGCAGGACATTGTTCCTGTCTATGCGCACAAGCCCGAGGTACACAATTCTAGTAGCCCTAGACTACATTTTTCTAACCCTCAAGTCGAACAAATAATCAAAGAGGCCCAGAATTCTATGATGCTGAGTACTCAAATAATTAAACAACCAATGGTCACATTGAACACCTTTGTTTTTGAAATACCATGACAATCTCTAGTATTGTGGAGAATATGGAGGTGAGCCAGAAATCAGCAGAACAATACAGCATGCCATGAAATCATACTAACTGGCCACATAAACTTCATCATTGTCAAGTCTTTAGGGAATTAACAATATTCAATCAGATTCGTAGTTTCATACTATTACTTTAAATCTCGAACACGACAACGAAGAAGCACGCTATGGGGTACAAACAGAAATAGTTTAAAATCGACCCGACTAAAGCTTAGCAAGGAGTTGTATAGTTCTAAATGCTGAGTCTAAAAGATTAGGGATTTTAACATACCTGAGTTGTTAAAATTTCACTTTTATATTTTCTTGCCCTTTGCCGACTTTCGCAGCAGTAATCAAGTTCTTGAATACTTGAAGTTGAAGAAGCTTTGAATCGAAAGACCCTAGTGGTCTTCTTCTTCGCACACTTGGTTCACAAATTCAAACCAAAACTCGTGTCAAACCAGCTTCCAATCTTGAGATTTAGCTTCAAAATGAAGTTTCCGGCAAGTATCATAAACACCCAATCGAATTCACATTCTGATTTGAGGGATTTCGATTTGGGTGAGATTTTTGAGGGATTTCGATTTGGGATTTCTATATCTGGACAGATTTCTAACTAGAGAGTAGTGATTTTGGGTTTCAAGTAGGGATTTCTAGCTATAGAGGACGGATTTTGGGCGTTTCACTGTTCTTGACATCGAGACGATGTGTTCGAGATGAGAGTGTTCTTCACTTCTGTCTCTGGAGTCTCAGGGCTTTAGTGTTTCTTTTGTTATTTTAATTGCTAGTTTACTTATTTTAAAAGGTAATAGGAGCGACCCGGTAGCGGCAATTCATATTTAGCGGCGACTTTGCAATAGTCACCACAATAAATATGGAGCCAAAATTTTAGTTTTAGCCGGAGTGAAAATTTTAGCCACTTTAGAGGCGACCCATAAATAGTCGCTGCTAAATATATTCAAACTGTGGCGACTTTTAAAGTCGCTACTGATAATATACATTTTGTAGCAACTTAGGTTGCTGCTAAATGTCGCCACTAATTGTCCAATTTCTTGTAGTGTAGCTAAATATGGATCCATCCATACACAAGAGAAGTGCTTACTTTTTGACACACCACCATCTTTTGCAAAGTCTCCATATTATAACGACAGTAGCGGTATATTACAAAGGAGACTTGTTCCCGCAACTTTCAATATTTCCACACAACTGCCCTCTGCTACTATTAGTTTGTGTAATAGTCGTACTATCTCTAGTAATAATAGTGTAGTCTCTACTTTTAATTTTCAGTCTATTAATGCTTTCCCTAGAGGAAGCTTGGTTGTAAACCCTAGTTTAGCAACTATGATGCCTCTTGTGCATCTGCTAAATTCTCATGTATCTGGTTAGTGTTTATATAATATAACAATATCCTTTTGACAAAAAAAAAAAATTATATATAACCATGATGAAACTATTGCTTACTTAAGTCCTTTTGTATTTATTAAAATTAAGATGCGAAAAATATATTACTGATTATTGAAATAGCATCTCTAAATCTGAAAGCTGGAAAATTAAGATATTTTTTCTTAACATCGAAGTGTAAAAAAAAATTATTTTAAAATCCACTTAACATATATAAATTTAAAGTAAATTAACATTAACTTTCATACATTTGAGAATTGAATAAAGCAATTTTTGTAACACGTGAGTAATACGTTTGAGATTTGAATTTTGTGTTAAAAAAAAAGTGGTAACCGAGGCTTTGATATAGGCAAAAGAAGAAGTTTGACATCCAGTGAATGAATAAATTGTTACATCCTGTAAGTTGGTACGTTGGATTTGTCGTAAGATAATTGACATCAAGGATAAGACTATTTTTGAGGTTATAATATTTATTTATAACAGGTGATAAGTAAATTCGTGAAGGTTAGAGGGTAAACGAATCAAAGAAAATGAGTTTCTTTGAAGGTTGTCATTTTGTGATAAAATACGGTCCAAGCTATAATACCCCGTATTTATTCACTAATGCCATACAAGGTACCACATGACCATGATAGTTAAGTGTAAGGTATGTTAAAAGTGAGTAGTATCTTAAGTTATTTAAGATAATTTTAGTTATGTGGATAATTGATTAATTGTGGGGATAATTATAGTATTAAGTGGATAAGGATCTTTTTTGGCGCTGCCATATGGCATTAAGCTAAGCCAAAGTGGTACCAATGTGCATGATGAGTCACAAGAAATAAGATGCCTAGTTTACTCGTAAGAATTCTTGGACAATTACCTTGGTTGGGTTTCTTATTTGGTGATGTACTTTCATATGTATGTTAATTTACACAATGCTAAGGTAGATAGTTTCTGCTGTGTTTTACTCCCTGTTCTAATATAGTTGAAAGATTGCCTTTAAGCCTAAAAAAATTGATACATATTTTGGCAAGTGGGAAAGACATATTTTACATGGAGAAGCTTTAATCTTCTAGGAGTTGGATATGATTACCACCTTACTTTGCATCATTTTGGACATGAATTATACCAGCAACGCTGGATGCTAAGCTTGCTAACGGATAAAGTTCAAATAACTCGTTTGAAACTTCATAATATGATAATGCGTGAGATTTGCGATTCCAGGGGAGTATACTATATTTTTTATCAAGAATATCACACGGATTTTCCCTACTTCGATCCGCCGTTATATGTTTTTTGCAAAGACGTGTGTTAGAGGGATTGTCAAGAGAATCGGCTCAAGTATGTTAAGGCTAATCCTTCTTTCTTTTGGCATGATCCAAGTAACTAAACGTAAACGTAATGTTGTTTTATAAGTGGTTCTACTCTTAGTAGTTAAGGATGTGTACGTTATCATTCCCGTATAATGATATTCAAGCATGTCTAAGTATGTTCCTAGTTCCCTATTGAGGCATATGATAAAGATGTTAATGTTCATAATATAGTGATACATGCATCTTCATGCATTTACCACCGTGCTACGGCCGGTTGGACAGTCATGCATATTTATTTATCACCGTGCTACGGCCGATTGGGCAGTCATGCATATTTATTTACCATCGTGCTATGGCTGGTTGGGCAATATTTCATATTCATTTACCGCCGGACTACGGTCGGTCGGGCAGTTACCACCGATCAATTGGGCAGTCATGCATCATACGATATGGATAGTAGTCTCAAAGAGAAGCATTATATATATAAGTATAATAAGTATGCATATACAGAGATTCAGGTTGATTCTTACATCTCTTTAATTAATGTCGACTTATTATTATATTTCAGTTTTGCCTTACATACTCGGTACATTATTTGTACTGACGTCCTCTTGTTGTGGACGCTGCATTCATGCCTGCAGGTATATATAATCTGTTTGACGAGCCCTCATAGTAGACGAGGTTAGCATTTAGCGAAGGATCGGTAAGACTCCACCTCATTCGGAGTGCAGCCGAGTCTATGAGTCATCGTGTCCGAGTTTTGCTACAGACTTATTGGTAGGCCGGTGCCCTGTCCTGTTTGATGTCTAATACTCTTAGAGGCTTTATAGACAGAGGTTCATTTTGTACAGTATGTCAGAGGCCTTGACGG
>NW_017678429.1:17452-21930 GCF_001879085.1 Nicotiana attenuata
TATATATATATATATATAATAATAATAATAATAATAATAATAATAATAATAAATAAATAAATAAAAAAACAGTGTAGCATGAGGTTTTACAAGTAGTAAGACAATATGTCATGGTACGTACATATCTCCTAGTACCAATTTTGAGTGAATGATACCCAAAGTTGGTCTTACAATTTGATCTAAGAAATGTAAAAAATAGTAACATATAAAGGAATACAAGAGAAAGTATAGTAACTAGCCATCTGGATATAATTAGCATGAACTACCAATGCCTCAACATTTGATTCATTTTCTGCCAAGAACTGGGCAGAACCTTGTCGCTTATTTCAGCATGTGTTGGCACCTTCCTTGAATCTGTAGCAAATCCCTTGACCCATAGTTGTAATGGTGAGTAGCTTACTGAACCTCGATCAATCTGTCCTCCATATTGTCTAGTCCATACACGTAGTAACAGCCCTAACACGATGTTGTTACACGCAAAAGAAATTTTTTGCTTGACTCTCCAGTTGCATGTATGAGTTGTCCTCCCTATTGCGTAGCTGATCCTTCGTTGTAACCTTACTTTCCCAACATATAAACAAAGGTGTAGTGTCCCTAACAGTGAATATATATAGCTGGTACTTCTCCCCTGATGAGTCCACTATGCCCGCATTTCGAATTAAAAAATAGTGTCCTAGTTCGACACACATGTTCCTTGGTTGGTTCGTGCGGGTGATTCCCTTCCATATGAGCTGCTTGGAGCTGTCAATACCTGCTATTGATAGACAAAACAAAACCATATAGTATTGAATTCTGCCCCTGTATTGCATTTTTCCATATTGGTTTGGTACTTCCTTTGTAACTCCATTTTGTGTGTTGCTGACTAGGGTTGGAGATACATTGTAGTTCAAACCAAAGAACACTGATTCCAAGCCCTAGTTTAGCCTCTTTATCCCAAGCTTCCATGCTTATGCATATCCTTGCTTCCCTTCACTGGAATGGGTACTATGTACTAATACCACCAAATGAAGGTTAGTCAAGAGATAAGGCATGGATACAGTAACATCTTCTGCAAAAAAGAACACCATGTTAGTATATGTTGGCCCAAGTTCAGTTGAAGTTTTGAAGAATGACAAATAAACTCATGAAGGACCAAGTCCATCTTATGAGACACAGTAGTTATAGCCCATGCACGTGAAGAAGATAAGCCTTTGGGATCAAGCAGCAATATCTTCTGAATATCTTATGAACCGATCGAAAAGATTGCATATGGGATAAGGAGAAGAAGTCTCCTTATGAGAAGAGAACACATCCGGATAAGGGTTGGAGTTTGGATTGTTCTAGGACTCAAATTCAATGAAGGATCAGAAATTGAGTCACAATCAAACTCTGATTACTAACCTAATAAATAACTGAATTGTTCTCTTTTACAGGTATGCACAAATACGCAAAAGTTAAGCTAAATTGAGAGCAAAAGAGCAAGACAATTTTGCAAGCAATTTATGTGAGATTAAGTGTGCACTCTTGCAGCTACTTGAACAAGATAGAAGAACCAATTCCATTGTGTCTTTCTTTATTTCTAGTTCAATTGTAGTAGGTATTTTTCATATTGTACCTTTCAACTTTCATAGAAGCAATTGTATTAGGTACTTTGAGTATTCAGGTTAGAGTTAACTTGAAAGTGTCGCAGCAGTTGAGGCTGTGTGCCACACTGGGATTAGAGTTTAATCCTTAGGTTTACAAGAGTTTGTAAATGCTGTTTTGGCTCAGTGATTTTAGTGGAAGTTTGGGAAAATCCTACTGAGTAGTAGGTCGTGGTTTTTTCACCTTTTGAGCCAGGTGTTTTCCACGTAAAAATCTCTGTGTTCTTTACTTTATGCACTCTTAATTCCGCAAACAGTTATAGTAAGAACATCTAGAAGAACCAGGTTCTTCTAGTGCGAAAATTAGGTACCACTCAAATCACCCCCCTCTTGTGTGGTATTGACATTTAGAACATCAATTGGTATCAGAGCAGGTTATCCTTGAAGAGGCTAACACCTTAGGAGAAGATCAACAATGAGTGCACCACCTGGGAACTGGGAAGGGCAATCACTGCCAGGCCTCCACTTTTCAGTGGTCTGTACTATTCTTGGTGGAAGAACAAAATGAGAAATCGCATTATAGGGGAAGATTATGAACTTTGGGACATAGTCACTGATGGTCCCCTAGCAACCACTAAGAAGAATGCTGAAGGAATTGATGTGCCAAAAACAAAGGCTGATTGTACTGCTGAGGACCTAAGGAAATGGGAGAAAAATGCTAAGGTCAAGAAGTGGCTTGTATGTGGACTAGGACCAGACGAGTACAGCAGGATCCAAAGCTGTACAACTGCTAAGAAAATATGGGACACTCTACAAGTGGCTCATGAAGGAACACCTCAAGCGAAAAGATCAAGAGGAACACTTCTGTTTCACTATGAAGGAAAGAGAAACTATCCAGGAGATGTATATTAGATTCACCACTTTGACAAATGAACTTGAATCTCTTGGAAGGACTATCCTTGAAGAAGACAAGGTTGAGAAGACAAGAGTCCTGCCAGTCACATGGGAAAGCAAGATCACTGCCATTCAGGAATCCAAGAACATTGCTACCCTCAGACTGGATGAACTAATTGGAAATTTAACTGCCTATGAAATGAGGAGATAAACCATGAAGATGGACACCCCCAAAAAGGAAAGAAGCTTAGCTCTCAGAATTGCTGAAGGTGCAGATTTGGAAGATGATGAAATGGCTATGATCACTAGGGATTTCAAGAAGTACCTGATGAGAGGAAAGGGTTCTTCAAGAGGTACAAACTTCAACAAATCAAGAGCTTCGGAGAAACAGACCAATGAGGGATGCTACAAGTGTGGTAAGACTGACCACATGATCAAAAACTGCCCTCAATGGGAAATTGAGTGGAAGAAAGAAAGAGCTGAACGAAGGAACAGGAAGAAGGAACTGGTTCAACCAAAGAGAAACAAAGGTTCAACCAAGGCTATGGTTGCTGCTTGGGGAGAAACTTCAGATGAAGACTCAGAAGATGAAGCTGAGGAGGAGCAAGCACTAATGGCCATTGGAGAATCAGAGGATGAACAAGAGGTAAGTATTCTTCATCTCAAAGACAAGATTAAATTCTTGTCTAAAGAAAGGCTGGCTGAGCTATTAACAGACTTCATTGATGAGTCTGAGATAATTAATAATGAGAAGGAAGTTCTGTCTAGGGAATGTGTGATTCTAAAAGCAAAATGTAAAAGTCTAGAGTCCAGGGCAAATGAGAGTGATAACAAAAATAGTGAGTTGAAGAACCAGGTTGTTGAACTTGACAACAGTGTCCTAGAACTTAAGTCTGAAAATCTGAAACTGAAATTAGGAACAGGAAAGAAGTTAGCTGATCGCACATGTCTCACTCTAGAAGAAAATTTGGGAAAAATGAAAGATGAATTATACAGGAAAGATGAATTCATCAAAGTCTTAAAAGAAGATCTAGGTAAGGTAAAACATGAACTAGACAGAACTTGCAAGTGGAACAAAGCCTCTGATGCTCTTTCTTGGTTGCAAGAGCATCACAACAGTAACAAAAGAGGACTTGGCTATGGGACTCATGCTCCTAAATGGGATCCAAAAAGCAAGTACCTCACTCTTCCTGAAAATAAAATCTGCACACACTGTGGTAAGACTGGCTATTACAAATATGAATGTAATGCAAAAGAAATGGCCAGTCAAAAGAACAAAGTTTTTGTTAAAGAAAAGAATAAGTTGCCAGGATGGGCAAGAAGGAATTTAATTCATCCTTTTGCTTATAGAAAGGGACCCAAACTAGTTTGGGTTCCTAAGTCTAACCCCTGATTTCCTTTTGCAGG
Organism: Nicotiana attenuata; assembly: GCF_001879085.1. Classification (NCBI taxonomy): domain Eukaryota; kingdom Viridiplantae; phylum Streptophyta; class Magnoliopsida; order Solanales; family Solanaceae; genus Nicotiana; species Nicotiana attenuata. The sequence goes on from NW_017678429.1 coordinate 21,316, forward strand.
TCCAAGTGAAAGGGAGGAGCCAAATATGGTACATGGATAGTGGCTGCTCAAAACATATGACTGGGGACAAGGACCAGTTCCTTTCACTTGAGGACCTAAAAGGAGGTAATGTCTCCTTTGGTAATGGAAAGAAAGGTGAGATCATTGGGGTTGGAAAGGTAGGCAAGCCTGATTCTCATTCCATAGAGAATGTCTACCTGATAGATGGCTTGAAATACAGTTTAATAAGTGTGTCACAATTGTGTGACAGAGGTAACCTTGTGGCTTTTACCTCCACCAAACGCTTTGTGATTAACCTTACCACTGACAAGATTGTTTTGCAGGGAAAAAGAGTTAACAATATTTACATTATAGATTTGTCAACTCTTTCAGAAAATGAACTCACTTGCTTAAGTGTGTTGGTTAATGATCCCCTCCTATGGCACAAAAGACTTGGTCATGCCAGTCTAAATCAGCTAAACAAATTAGTCTCCAAGGACTTGGTGGTAGGTTTACCTAATATCAAGTTCAAGGAAGACAAAATTTGTGAGGCATGTGCAAGGGGGAAGCAGGTAAGGTCATCCTTCAAATCCAAGAAAATGGTAAGTACGTCCAAGACGTTGGAGCTGGTTCATA
>NW_017678430.1:0-2785 GCF_001879085.1 Nicotiana attenuata
ATCTGACTCAGCTTAAAGCCTCTTTTGAAAACATCTTTTTCCAACAGTCAAGCAAATGAATGCATAATCAGATAGCGCAAATCCGCACATGAGTCAGCCCCTAGGGCACAGCACTACACTAACAATTAATACCAGGGCGTCTGGTAAGCAGTGCAAGAAGTAGCTTATATGCCAATGAAATGAGAGTGTTGAATGTCATGCCACGTAGTACAAACAGGAAATAATGCATGAATGCAATGCAATGCATATGACCGTTGCGGCGTGCAGCCCGATCTATTTGGGTACCCGCGCTCACTATGGGGGTTCAGACTCAGGAGGGGCTCCCACAGCCCAAGCGCATTATCATCATAGTATCGCTGCGGCGTGCAGCCCGATCCATCCTCAATCCAGAACATGCAAATGAGCCACTCGGGCAATGTCAAGTAATAACTTTTAACTCAAAACATCAGAAAAATGCAATTTAAGTCTTTAAACTTTAGCAATAGGACTACACATTTCAAAACAGGGTCTAATTCAGGACTGAAATCATTTAATATGCTAAGTGTCATGAAAACAGTGATAATAATCCCTAAAGGATTCAAATACTCGGCACGAAGCCCAAAACATGGCAATCAATCCAAATAATGACGATAACAAGTAGTTTCAGTCTATTACGCAATAAAACCAACAACCGGGATGGACTAAGTCACAATCCCCAACGGTGCTCTACCCCACGCTCATACCTGGCGTGCAAGTCACCACAATACAGCACTATGATGTGCAAATCCGGGGTTTCAAACCCTCAGGATATCATTTACAAGTATTACTCACCTCGAACCGGCGAAATCTCTAGCCCGCGACGCCTTTGCCCCTCCAATCGGCCTCCACGTGCGTCGAATCTAACCAAAATCAGAGCGAATACATCACACTATGCCAAGGGAACAATACCCAATCGAAGACAATCAAAATATAGCAAAAATCTCGAAACTAGCAAAACCCGAGCCCCGGGCCCACTTCTCGAAAAATTACAAACTCACATCACCGGATTCCTCGACTCGCCACGAGTCCGTACATATCAAATTTACCAAAATCGGAGTCCAAATTCTCCCTCAAATCCCAATTTAAATTCTCAAAATTCCAAGCCCTAGTTCATCAATTTTAGGCTTAATTCCATGAATTTTTAGGTGGATTTCACAATATAATCGAGTTTTTAGACCAAGATTCTTACCTCAAGTCGATTCCTCTTGAATCCCTCTTTCATCTCCTCCAAAAATCTCCAAAAACGAGCAACTATGGGTGTAAAATGACCCCAAAATCGCGACTGACGTGTTTTAAAACATTTTGCCCAGGAATTTACTCTTCGCGATCGCGGAAAATGCTTCGCGATCGCGGAGAACAATTTTTCCAGCCCAAAATTTACTCTTCGCGATCGCGGTCAATGCTTCGCGATCGCGATGAACAGTTCCCAGCTCTTCCAGACAGCCTCCAGTATAACGGTCATAACTTTTTGCACACAACTCCAAATTACAAATGGTTTGATGTTCTGAAAACTAGACACATAGAGCTATAATTTCGTATGTTGCTCATTTCCTGACTTCTTATACATTGCGAGATATAAGCTTTCAAAGTTAACCCTGTGTATTAGAGACCTTCCCGGGCAGCCTATAGTGTAACTACCATAACTTTTTGTACACAACCTCAAATTCCAATTAATTTACATTTCTGAAAACTAGACACAAAGGGCTACAATTTTCATTTTTGGATCATCAGTAAATTCCTTATATATTGTGAGATATAAGCTTCCGAAGTGGGATCAACGCAACAGGATATTTCTTCTCTGCGATCGCGAACGGCTTTCCGCGATCGCGATTCATTGGCACATTTCTCACATTTTACTCAGCGCGATCGCGACCAATTCCCCGCGATCGCATAGAACACTGCTGTAGCCAAGAACGAGCAGTTAAAAATGGCCTAGAAATGGTCCGAAACCACCCCGAAACTCACCCGAGGCCCCCGGGACCCCAACCAAAAGCACGTACATGTCTTAAAACATTATCCAAACTTGTTCCAATCATCAAAACACATCTAACAACACTAAAATCATCAAGTCTCATCGGATTCAAGCCTAAGTTCTTTAAAAACTTTCGAAACACGCATTTGATCAAAAACCCAACCAAACGGCGTCCGAATGACTTGAACTTTTGCACACACATCACAAATCACATTTCGAAGCTACAGCAACTCTCGGAATTCCATTCCGACCCTCGGATCAAAATCTCACCTATCAACCGGAATCCGCCAAAATACTAACTTCGCCAATTCAATCCTAATTCTACACCAGACCTCCAAAATCAATTCCGATCTCACTCCTAAGTCACAAATCATCCCCCGAAGCTAACCAAATCACCGGAAATCACATCCGAGCCCTATAACTCATAAGTCAACATCCGGTTGACTTTTCCAACTTAAGCCTTCCTTAAAGAGACTAAGTGTCTCATTTCTTATCAAAGCCAATCCAAATCAACTCTCACACACACATACCGATAACGAAACATGAAGAAGCATAAAATGGGGGAAACGGAGCAGTAACACATGAGACGACGGGTCGGGTCATCACATCCTCCCCGACTTAAACCAACGCTCGTCCTCGAGCGTACCCAGAGTTGTACTAGAAGCAGCCCAATAGTTGAATGACCTTACCAAGCATATACCCGGGGTGATCCCTCATCACCCTACCTCGCATAGGTCCGATAACACCATATAGCTGAAATTTCACAGTCAATCTAAACCATAAACCATAGAACCC
>NW_017678430.1:4111-6807 GCF_001879085.1 Nicotiana attenuata
GCTGGTCTTTGGTATACAAACTACTTTGCTAGAACACAATCTGATGCACCTCGCCACGCAACCTGTGGCATTTTCCAACATAGCCTGTAGCACAATAGTCTAGAATAACCCAACACTAAGACAACCAGCCTACAATCCAATATCATATCCAAAATCTGGCATACCAAGCAAAGAAAGATCCACTCGGACCTCTAATTCCCAATAACCGCTAGACGGTGCCGATACACAAGATTCACAACAACTGCATAGCCTGAACACGAGAACTCCTAGTCTCCAACTCCATATAGCACACAAATCACTATACCTGATCCCCGTACGAATACATATCACACCTCAAGTACCCAATCATTCCACGAAAGATATTCTAAAATTTCCCTGTGCCATCAAACAAACTCAAATATCAACAGTGGATCCCAAATGCCGCAACACTACCGAAGTATCATCAGTTTACATCATATTGCCCTTTTTCTGGAATATATACCCCCGTCGAATCACTATGGTTGGCAATACCATTTTCCTTAATCATTGAAGATCGATTCTTTAATCACCTGCAGCTGCCCGTGCTGCTTAAGAATTTAATGACTTTCCATTATGAACTGAACCGTAACCTTACACACACAAATCCCAATCCTCCACAACATATCACATATACCATACCACGCTAGGATAACATGAGAACTCCATCTCCCTTTTCTTAACCACAAATATCTACGTACCCAACTAGTCGAGAACTCTCCATTGATCCCATCTAGAATAAAATCAATACACATCCCATGCTTCGCATGCCTATAGACAATATATACGTCTCCAAACCACGATAAAACTCATTAAAAAAACTCTCTCCCCAATTCCATTGCACAAGCTAAACTGCCACGACTGAATCCTTCTACCCAGAACAGCTAAGCAAGCTGTCAGAACTCAAGAGCATTGCTGTGACATGCCTGTAAAAGGTCATTACCTCGAACACATACGATGAATTAATCATACCCTTACCATACCGATTTGGTCTATTATCAAGCTATTCCATCTATCTAATTTCCCTTCTGATCCATCATCAACTTGATATTCCTCCCTCACCATAGCATCACAATGCCTCAATCCAGGCTTACCACACGAGACTTGAACATGAGACTACACTGTCTAAGACCCATAGCCCACTGAATACTCTCTCAATGCTTCCCAGAAATACCACGTTCCAGAATACTTCACTCTGAGAACTTTCTGCGAATCTAAATTCGCTACCTTTACTTTCCAGGTATCGACACATAGGATCCCATGATCAACATAAAATACCACAGGTCTTGACATTTTCTATTGAAAACACTGTCTTTAGTCACAAACACCACCTTAAAACACCTGAGTGCTACATGTAGATTCTTGAACACATTAAAACCATTCTCGAGAGTCATTCTCTCTTATTCATCTGCAAATTACCTGATTTAATGAATAGAACCACTCGTGCTTTATTAACACTCCGATACCGTAAAATGAGACCCTCATCCCAATACAACCAAGCAACTTCCCGCTCTATGCACCGAGCATTCTTTACCAACAAAAACTTTAGACATTCCGAAATTCTCATACCCTATGGAACATAATATAACCTTTGTCGAAAATTTGCTTCACTCGCCCATCCTCGGCTCAATTTCTGCAACTAGAACCGATTCGCCAGCATACCTCGAGACGTAACCAACATAGCACATAACCGTGCAATCAGCTAATCAACAGCAACCTCCCCAACTTGGCTCGAAGCCATATATCAAGACACACTTAACAACTCATAACACTTTTACTCTAATGATGCCACAATGTCATAGTGAGATTAAACTCAAATCATTTACAAGTTTGTGAAAACACAGATCATCTAGTACTGAAATCCTCTACAACCCTCGCATTTATCCCCACATCAACTGAGTCCACTCTCTTAAGCGACCCGAATTTTTAAATTTCAACACATACCCTTCAATTACACATGAGATCTTCTAACATACACGTAAGGACCATACCACTCAAGAACACGCCGCAGGAGATGACCCCTGCTTCGCCTCAATTTAGTACTTCAGCATACCTTTCACCATCATATACGTTACTCAGTCATTAGTCTTCCTGAGTCCGAACTCATACCGCCGCATGCAATGCACTTCACTTCCCAACTAGGAGGTACGACAATGTTCTTCACGCGCCCATAATTCGGGCTACACATCAATCCACAATAGGAGCCGAATCACTTAACAGTTCATCTATTATCCTGAAGACTTCTTCGTCACTACCAAGTCATATAATTACATCTCGCAGTACTAACATACTCATCACATGAATACCGAACCGCCATTCCGGCTAATAGGGGCAATACTGAACATATAAGTTCAAAACACTTGCTCACACAATCAGCACCTCGGTGCTCAAGCCATAGGCAAGGATCCGGCCTCAAGTCCTCCAGACTGGCCCAACATACTCACGAAGATTACATCTCGCCCCTCGATCGGGGAATCACAAACCATCAAGGCACATATAATACTGAGCGCTCACATGCGCATACCGACGTGTGGAAGGAATTTCAAGAGTTATATCTCAGGCTGAATCAAGTACGCACGATAAGAATTCCAAGAATGGAAGTTTTCCTAAAGGTCCTGCAGCCTCTTGAGGATAAATACAGACGTCTCCGTACCGATCCATGAGACTCTACTAAAACCTGC
>NW_017678430.1:7696-21926 GCF_001879085.1 Nicotiana attenuata
TGAAAATCATTTAATATAGCCAAAGTGTCAATGAAAAATAGTGAGTAATAATCCCTAAAAGGATTAAAATACTACGGCACGAAGCCCAAAACATGGCAATCAATCTAAATAATGACGATAACAAGTAGTTTCAGTCAATTATGCAATAAAACCAACAACCGGGACGGACTAAGTCACAATCCCCAATGGTGTTCTACCCCACGCTCATACCTGGCGTGCAAGTCACCACAATACAGCACTATGATGTGCAAATCCGGGGTTTCAAACCCTCAGGATATCATTTACAAGTATTACTCACCTCGAACCGGCAAAATCTCTAGCCCGCGACGCCTTTGCCCCTCCAATCGGCCTCCACGTGCGTCGAATCTAACCAAAATCAGAGCGAATACATCACACTATGCCAAGGGAACAATACCCAATCGAAAACAATCAAAATATAGCAAAAATCTCGAAACTAGCAAAACCCGAGCCCCGGGCCCACTTCTCGAAAAATTACAAAACTCACATCACCGGATTCCTTGTCTCGCCACTTATGCCTTCCTTAAAGAAACTAAGTGTCTCATTTCTTATCAAAGCCAATCCAAATGGGGGAAACGGAGCAGTAACACATGAGACGACGGGTTGGGTCGTCACACATATAAAATCCAGGTCCAGATAGAGAAGATGAAATGCCCTAACGATTCTCAGTTTTCCCAGTTTAATACTCATATTCAGTACCTATCACACATGCTTTGGCCGTTAATTAAAAGGTGAAAAGTATCTTTAGCACACCGAATGATAAATAGTGTTCCAATACATACAGTGAAGCTTATAAGAACTCTGAAATAATAATTAATCCCATTACCCATTGAAACAGAGGAAAAAGTTAACAACTATCTTTTATGTTTAATAGTTGCTCATATTTCAATCACACCAGTGGTCAGGTGCAATAGTCCATTTTTCTACTGTATAAAACCAGTTCACGTTATTTATAGAGTTTTCAGGCTCTAAATGCAGAATTGAACAAAAACTGCAAATGGACTTCACGTGACTCAAGAATTTAATAAGGGACCTTTTAGCTGTTCCCCACCCCCCTAAAAAAAAGAAGCCTATTGATAAGTTTGGAAAAGTTTCAGGTGCGCAAAGCTTTAACGATTTCATTTCAACCAAGATATCAAAGTAGTGAACTTTTTCTCAATACTGTAACATAGGCACTATCCCATTTACAACCTAATACAATAAAGTTGATGTCAGATATGCATTAAAAAGGGATTTTAAAATATTATAGTTAGTACTTTTACAGGTTTACCTGCTCATTGTTGATACCCAATTTTTTTTCTATATATATTTTTTATGCAGAGTACCTTCAAAATGGCATGTGTATGCATATATAAGTATATCCAAGCGTTTCCTTATTTTTTCTTAATTTGAAAGATTTTTAAATCAATTTATCCCCCTATTTTTATCCATAAAAATCCAATAATTATTTCTAAAATTTTCTTTTGGGTGATTCATTTGTTGAGCTTTTATGTTTATGCTAAAATATAGCTAAGGGATTTTTTTTCATTTTTTTACAAAATTATGTAGTATTTTTTAAGGCTAAAATTGTCTAATTGCAACATTAGCCTCTTTTAGGATTAATTACGTTTATTTTCATAAAAAATTAAGTCCTGTATTTTTAAATAGTTAATTGTGTGTTATAAATCATTTTAGTACCCTTAATTTATTTCCAGAAATTAATTTATAATTTTTTATAAATTAAATAGGGAAAATTGGCTATTTAAATGTTAGCCCAATTTCATTTCAATTATTGCCCAATTCTGACCCCATTGAACCCCGACCCAATTTCAATTAGACTGACCCAAACCTAGTTTCATTACCCGCCCACTTGCCCGTTTTAATCCAGGCAGTTGATCATTCAGATCAACGGCCAATAATCACCCTTGCCTTAATTAATTCCAATCGACCCCCTAAACCCTATCATTTCTCACAATCCACCGCCTTATAACCCCTTCCTCTCAAACACTCTCTGTAACACCCCCAAACCCTAGCCTCCTCCACCCTAATCCACCCTAATCCATGGCCATCTGAGACCTATACCAGCTTTCCATGGCTTCTATGTGTTTGGTTCTGTGGTCTCGTGACTAGACCTTGAAGGGATTCGGTCCAGTCTTTCCTCTATGACCCTTCTTCGGTCATCCCTAACCTTTCTCCGGCCAGCCATGGCCATTCGAGTCAGACCATTGACCCTCCTGTTTGGATCGGTAACTTTCAAGGCCTTTCTCGTTGCTTTTGGGTTCTTATGAAACCCTAATCTCTGAGACTTTTCGATTTCTTTCAGATCTACCTTAGATCCATTCTTGCCATGGGTTTTTAAGCATCTTCTCGAAGCTTCTTTAACTTTGCTTTCAAAAGATTCTTCATCTTTTCCGATTAGGGTTCTTCTTTTAAATTATTTGAAACCTCTTCTCTGATTTTAACGTGTTTCTGATTTTGCTATGTTCTGCTCATGTCGTTCTCCTATATGAGTTTAGCATGTTGTAAACCCTAACCTCTTTTGGGTTCATTCGAGTTTCTGAGACTGTTTGCTAGTAGCTGTTTGATTTATCTGTTTATCATCTTTAAACTCGATTGTGTTAAAACCCTAATTTCTTTTGGGATCATTCGATTTCTTAAACTGTTTGCTAGTATTTGTTCGATTTATTTGTTTATCATCTTTTAAGCTTGACTATTGTTGAAGAAAACCTATGTCTTTGGGTTTGAAACTGTTCGTTTGAATACCTGACTCGATTTGAAAGTTCCTTGTTTCAGAACCTCTTTTATTTATGTGAGTCCTCTGATTCTGGGTTTTTACTATCTTTAAAACTCGACTCTGCTTGTAACCCTAACTTTTCAAAAGGGTTTTCTCATCTGCTACCGTGAGACCCTTTGCATGCCTCTCATACTCTGTTTCTCTTCACTATTGATTAAATGTGACTTGACCTACTTGATTATTGTGCTTCGAGTGTTTGCTATCTACTGAACTTTGTGCTACAATTGCATGCCTTTTCCTTTGCCAATAGGTTTGGCCTCGCATGTCTAGCGTTGTTCACTCTATTTATATGCTGAGGTTCCTTCTTTGATTGATCTTCAATCATGGGACTGATTTCAAAACTTTTCTTTTGTGAACTCTAATTTCACTCGCCTGTTAAAGTTAATTGATTCCTGTCCTTATTTTGCCTTGTTGAATCTTTTTCCAAAATAAGTATATTTCTGTACTTAGACTCGATTGCTTACTTAATATTTTTACTACTTCTTTTATGGTAATAATCGGTCTGCCTACAAACTGATTTTCTTTCCTTATTTTGAATCTGTTAGCCCCGTTAAACAAGTGATTCCTAATTTAAAGGGGAATCACTTGGTTGATTGATTCTGACTGTTGATTGTTTCCATATTTGTATTGAACTTTACTTATTACCTTATTTCTCACATGTTTTCAAAAGGCTATAAATACCATGCACCCCTCTTCTTTCAAGGACACGAACACAAGGAATAAAATACTTGAGTTCAGAACACACACTCCACTAAAACTCTCTCTTTTCTCTGTTGCTACTTGTGTTACTGCCTTACCTAGCCGGCTGAAAGCCAAGGCTAGGCTGTGGGAAGCTTGCTTACTTTTTTCTTTCTGCATTTGCATCTTTTCTGGTATGTTCTAACTAAATTTCAGCATCAACAACAACATGTTTCTTTACTATTTCCTTCACCCTTGCTTGTTTCCTGCTTGTGTTTAATCAAGTTCCATTACTATGCATGCTGTAATCTGCCTTTTCTATTCTAAATCAATGCTTTCTTATGTATGAATTGTGTCAGTTAATTATTATGACTTATGAATACTAAACCCCCATATCCCTACGTGTTTGGTATCTTTGGTTGGTTTGGGGCATGACAGCATTGGAAATTGCTGTGCATAACCCAAACCTGAACCCCCGTGGAGTCATAACCCCCATATCCCCTCTATATGTTGTGTTCTGGTTGATTTATGGGTATACCGACACCATCTATTGCTGTACATGCCCAGACCTAATTCCTGCCCAAGGACATATGCTCTTTGCAATGTATTCCCAAACCTCTGACCCCTTTGTATGGAAATGCCGATTCTGTGTTTTACTACTATTTCCCATCACCCTACCCATCTCTATTCTCCACTCAGCTTTAAATCTCTATTCCTGCACTTCGACCATATTCTTAGACTTAAGTTCTGCCCCTCTTGTGTGAGCCTTGCCTTGGGACCCATGAGCTCCCTCTGAACTTGGATACATAAGGGCTGGACCTTCCAAACTGCACTCATCTCTATCTGGTTCTGCAAACTTGGGTGTAAGCACTGCCCGGGGTCCTTTGAGACCCTTTGGGAACTCTGACATACCCAGGTCTGGGAAAGGCTTTGAAACAAATGGCATTTTGAGGTGGTTTATTCCCTAACTCAGAGAGGAAGTCAAGAATCAGGCTTCCTCTGGTTGTAAACTCTTCTTTTACATTCATTCTGATGTAATTCATTATTTTGGTTTGTAATAATTTGTAACAAACACTCGGGGTTGGCTAGTGGAAAAGGGAGGGGTAATTATGCATGTTCGTCTGTTAGAAGGGTAGCAAAACATGCCTATAGGACTTGTTTTTCTTTCATTCTGCACGCTCAACTCTTCATTTAGACACCATGTCTATAGGATTTACTTTAAATTCTGCATGTTCAACTTTACATTTAGACACCATGCCTATAGGATCTGTCCTCTAATAAATTCTACATATTTGACTCTACATTTAGATAACCTTCCCATAGGACTTGTTTAAAATTCTGCGTGTTTGTTACCACACTTAGACACCATGCTTTAGGATCTAAACGGCTATAAGCAGATATCATGTTCAAAATAATGCATAGAAATCATGCCTATAGGAATTCCCAAGTAAAATCCTGCATGTTTCCATTCCACATTCAATTAGATATCATGTCTATAGGGATTAAAATCAGCAATAGTGGATATCATCGTCTGCAGAATCTGAAACTAGTCTAATTTAAAATCAGTTTTATTCTGAACCAGTTTTTTTTTAAATAACCTAATCTCCTTATTTAACACGATTAGCAAGCATGCCTATAGGATCTCAATCCGCTCGTTTTAAATTTGTTACTGCTTTTCCACATTCTGAATCAGTAATAGATATCATGTTCATAAGATCTCACCCAAACACTTAGGCAATCCTTAGGTAATGACAACAAATAAAAACTGAGCCCACTTCTGTTAACTAGTAATCGCTACAACCAGCAGGCAGGCCTGATTCAGACTTCTTATCTGAGTTACATAATAAATTGGTCTGCTTCAACAACTTAAACTCCCCTTGCCTTAGTACCTTTTAGATTCAGACCTTGATTGTTGTTTGAGTCATGCTATTTGGTTGCTTTGTTTGAGGAGGTATATATGAGCCTTCAATGTTTTATGTGCTTCCCCCTTTTAATGTGCAGTCCTATGTGTTTTGTGTGTCGCCTTAGCTTTTCATCTTTAAAACTTCAAAGTCATCCTAATATCCCTTCCCTTTAGGAATAGTAGTCCTAAGTCCCTCCGGGACTGATAGGAATGGACGGGTAATAGCATGCAATAGTGGTCAAGACCAATCCGCGCTTTAGTACCTTAGCGGGGTGGGAAGGGTAGATGTAGATATGATGACCGGTACACTAATACCACGTGTAGCCCCTCTTCTGAGGAGTGATTACCGGGTATTGCATTGATGTGATCCATATTACAAATAAACCTAGGACCTCCCCCTCCTCTTTCCTTTTCTTTAAATTTTTACAGAATTGTAACTTCTTTTCCAAAGAAACCTTTTAATGTTTTTCTAAACCCTGTTTTACTTTCCAACATTCGTGTATTAAAATCCCCTCTTACTTGAGCCTTATCTATTAACATGTTAATTGCACCAAATTCACAAAGAACTGGTTGGTCGGGAACCACACTAGTGGATCCTGAGGGGTGCCTAACACCTTCCCCTTAGGATAACTTCAAGCCCTTACCCTATCTCTGGTTATCAAGCAAACTTAGAAGTGAACCTTGTAGGTGTCCTAATGTACCATAAATCATTAGGTGGAGACTCTTCAAATGCAAAAGCCCAGTTCCCAAAAGGAACGAGTTGCCCTATACCCAAAATGTCATAAACCTGATCTCCTGATGCAAAGAGGGAAAAAAGGGGGTTGCGACAGCAAGGCGACTCTGCTGGGGATGTTAGGATTTTACCATTTCAGATTGTTCTTGTGAATTTACACCTCCCCTTTGTATGCAATTACTTGTTGAAATTCCTTTAAGCGTTTAATTTCTTTTACAATGCAAAACTGACTTATCTTCTTCGTTTCTTTTCTTTATTACTGCTTCAAATTATAAACTACTGTATTTACTGCTTTCTTAACTTGCAAATACGTGACAACATGCTTTTTAATTATTGCATAATCATGCTCAATATCATATTCCACTCGTGCCAAACAAGTACCATAGCAACGCTTATAACGAGTGGTTGCGCTCTTCCTATATTATTACCCCCTAAATTCGGAAAGTCATATTTGTGGTAAAACCAGTCGATCAATGGTGTAGTTGACAGTCTAAAAACCCCATAGAAAACCTTACTCTGTTCAAACTGTGTATACATCATGGTCAAACCTAGCCGGGTCAGTTATGTTGTCCACATAATGATCCTTTAAGATAGCCTTGTCCAAAGTCCATTGGGTTTCCCTAAACCCAAACGGACTTCACCACGTTCTGTGCATTTATTTGGAGAACTAAAATGCGTCATGCTAATTATTGGTATTAAATAGTCGAGTCTGGTGGGGGTAAGGGCCTAACCTTATTTGCCTTGTAGAAATATGAGGCACGAAGTCCCCAGATTCGGCATGGTCACCAACATCCATCCAAGATTGATAAGCTAGTGGAAATATTTACACTCTAGTGACAAAAATCATTTCTCAAAAGGGTTGAAGATTGTTAAAATGCTGAAGGAACCGAAGGCGGATATCTGGCCAAGGCCTACCTATTGCTGGGANGTAGATTAGGGGTTTTTCTTTTTCGCTTTTATAAAAATGTAATAAGGCCAATGGCCATTTAGTGATTTACCATTTTCCTGTTTTATTTAATGTCAATTTTGGGATTCGTCTATTTTTTTGTCAATAAAATGAGGCATTTTAGCATTTCTAAGTTTCTCCAAATCAATTTGTTGCTAGGCCTACCTCGGGCACAAAGACGCCCCCAAATTTAAGACACGCTTTTATATTCCCGCACTATGTGTTTAAATATTCCAACATTTTTTATATGATCCACACTAACTTGGTTACCTTTTGTTTTATTTTTTGTTTTGTTATTCCCCTCCCTAAAGGTTAGTTCGTGCACTCTGGCAACATCATCTTATTCCACAAGATCCAAGGGCCCTCCACCCACTCCTCCTCTAAGTCCTGTTAAGAACAAAACAAGGGCAAAATGGAAGATTTGAACATCAGAAAGGAGAACACAACAGCAGAAGCCATTGATGGCCATGTTATTTGGGTTCCCAATGAAAATGTGTCACAACTCGAGCAGAAATTGTTGAAGNCTTTCTCCGGCCAGCCATGGCCATTCGAGTCAGACCATTGACCCTCCTGTTTGGATCGGTAACTTTCAAGGCCTTTCTCGTTGCTTTTGGGTTCTTATGAAACCCTAATCTCTGAGACTTTTCGATTTCTTTCAGATCTACCTTAGATCCATTCTTGCCATGGGTTTTTAAGCATCTTCTCGAAGCTTCTTTAACTTTGCTTTCAAAAGATTCTTCATCTTTTCCGATTAGGGTTCTTCTTTTAAATTATTTGAAACCTCTTCTCTGATTTTAACGTGTTTCTGATTTTGCTATGTTCTGCTCATGTCGTTCTCCTATATGAGTTTAGCATGTTGTAAACCCTAACCTCTTTTGGGTTCATTCGAGTTTCTGAGACTGTTTGCTAGTAGCTGTTTGATTTATCTGTTTTTCATCTTTAAACTCGATTGTGTTAAAACCCTAATTTCTTTTGGGATCATTCGATTTCTTAAACTGTTTGCTAGTATTTGTTCGATTTATTTGTTTATCATCTTTTAAGCTTGACTATTGTTGAAGAAAACCTATGTCTTTGGGTTTGAAACTGTTCGTTTGAATACCTGACTCGATTTGAAAGTTCCTTGTTTCAGAACCTCTTTTATTTATGTGAGTCCTCTGATTCTGGGTTTTTACTATCTTTAAAACTCGACTCTGCTTGTAACCCTAACTTTTCAAAAGGGTTTTCTCATCTGCTACCGTGAGACCCTTTGCATGCCTCTCATACTCTGTTTCTCTTCACTATTGATTAAATGTGACTTGACCTACTTGATTATTGTGCTTCGAGTGTTTGCTATCTACTGAACTTTGTGCTACAATTGCATGCCTTTTCCTTTGCCAATAGGTTTGGCCTCGCATGTCTAGCGTTGTTCACTCTATTTATATGCTGAGGTTCCTTCTTTCTTTGATCTTCAATCGTGGAACTGATTTCAAAACTTTTCTTTTGGGAACTCTAGTTTCACTTGCCTAATAAAGTTAATTAATTCCTGTCCTTATTTTGCCTTGTTGAATCTTTTTCCAAAATAAGTATATTTCTGTACTTAGACTCGATTGCTTACTTAATATTTTTACTACTTCTTTTATGGTAATAATCAGTCTGCCTACAAACTGATTTTCTTTCCTTATTTTGAATCTGTTAGCCCCGTTAAACAAGTGATTCCTAATTTAAAGGGGAATCACTTGGTTGATTGATTCTGACTGTTGATTGTTTCCATATTTGTATTGAACTTTACTTATTACCTTATTTCTCACATGTTTTCAAAAGGCTATAAATACCATGCACCCCTCTTCTTTCAAGGACACGAACACAAGGAATAAAATAATTGAGTTCAGAACACATACTCCACTAAAACTCTCTTTTCTCTGTTGCTACTTGTGTTACTTCCTTACCTAGCCGGCTGAAAGCCAAGGCTAGGTTGTGGGAAGCTTTCTTACTTTTTTCTTTCTGCATTTGCATCTTTACTGGTATGTTCTAACTAAATTTCAGCATCAACAACAACTTGTTTCTTTACTATTTCTTTCACCTTTGCTTGTTTCCTGCTTGTGTTTAATCAAGTTCCATTACTAAGCATGTTGTAATCTGCCTTTTCTATTCTGAATCAATGCTTTCTTATGTATGAATTCTGTTAGTCAATTATTATGACTTATGAGTCCTAAACCCCCATATCCCCTACGTGTTTGGTATCTTTGGTTGGTTTGGGGCATGACAGCATTGGACATTGCTGTGCATGACCCAAACCTGACCCCCTAGAGTCATAACCCCCATATCCCCTTTATATGTTGTGTTCTGGTTGATTTATGGGTATACCGACACCATCTATTGCTGTACATGCCCAGACCTAATTCCTGCCCAAGGACATATGCTCTTTGCAATGTATTCCCAAACCCCTAACCCCTTTGTATGGAAATGCCGATTCTGTGTTTTACTATTATTTCCCATCACCCTACCCCTCTCTATTCTCCACTCAGTTTTAAATCTCTATTCCTGCACTTCCACCATATTCTTAGACTTAAGTTCTGCCCCTCTTGTGTGAGCCTTGCCTTGGGACCCATGAGCTCCCTCTGAACATGGACACATAAGGGCTGGCCCTTCCACACTGCACTCATCTCTATCTGGTACTGCAAACTTGGGTGTAAGCACTGCCTGGGGTCCTTTGAGACCCTTAGGGAACTCTGACACACCCAGGTCTGGGAAAGGCTTTGAAACAAATGGCATTTTGAGGTGGTTTATTCCCTAACTCAGAGAGGAAGTCAAGAATCAGGCTTCCTCTGGTTGTAACCTCTTCTTTTGCATTCATTCTGATGTAATTCATTATTTTGGTTTGTAATAATTTGTAATAAACACTCGGGGTTGGCTAGTGGAAAATGGAGGGGTAATTATGCATGTTTGTCTTTTAGAAGGGTAGAAAATATGCCTATAGCACTTGATTTTTTCTTTATTCTGCACGCTCAACTCTGCATTTAGACACCATGTCTATAGGATTTACTTTAACTTTTGCATGTTCAACTTTACATTTAGACACCATGCCTATAGGATCTGTCCTCTAATAAATTCTACATGTTTGACTCTACATTTAGATAACCTTCCCATAGGACTTGTTTAAAATTCTGCGTGTTTGTTACCACACTTAGACACCATGCTTTAGGATCTAAACAGCTATAAGCAGATATCATGTTCAAAATAATGTATAGAAATCATGCCTATAGGAATTCCCAAGTAAAATCGTGCATGTTTCCATTCCACATTCAATTAGATATCATGTCTATAGGGATTAAAATCAGCAATATTAGATATCATGTCTATAGGGATTAAAATCAGCAATATTAGATATCATGTCTATAAGGATTAAAATCAGCAATAGTGGATATCATCGTCTGCAGAATCTGAAACTAGTCTAATTTAAATCAGTTTTATTCTAAACCAGTTTTTTTAAATAACCTAATCTCCTTATTTAACACGATTAGCAAGCATGCCTATAGGATCTCAAACCGCTCGTTTTAAATTTGTTACTACTTTGCCACATTCCGAATCAGTAATAGATATCATGTTCATAAGATCTCACCCAAACACTTAGGAAAGCCTTAGGTAATGACAACAAATAAAAATAGAGCCAGCTTGTGTTAACTAGTAATCGCTACAACTAGCAGGCAGGCCTGATTCGGACTTCTTATCTGAGTTACGTAATTAATTGGTCTGCTTCAACAACTTAAACTCCCCTTGCCTTAGTACCTTTTAGATTCGGACCTTGATTGTTGTTTGAGTTATGCTATTTGGTTGCTTTGTTTGAGGAGGTATATATGAGCCTTCAATGTTTTATGTGCTTCCCCATTTTAATGTGCAGTCCTATGTGTTTTGTATGTCGCCTTAGCTTTTCACCTTTGAAACTTTAAATCAGCCTAATGTCCCTTCCCTTTAGGAATAGTAGTCCTAAGTGCCTCCGGGACTGATAGGAATGGGACAGGTAATAGCATGCAATAGTGGTCGAGACCAATCCACGCTTTAGTACCTTAACGGGGTGGGAAGGGTAGATATGGATATGATAACCGGTGCGCTAATACCACGTGTAGCCCCTCTTTTGAGGAGTGATTACCGGGTATTGCATTATGTGATCGATATTACAAATAAACCTAGGACCTCCTCTCCTCTTTCCTTTTCTTTAAATATTTGCAGAATTGTAACTTCTTTTCATAATCAACCTTTTAATGTGTTTTTTTTAAAACACTGTTTTGCTTTCAGACATTCGTGTATTATAATCCCCTCTTACTTGAGCCTTATCTATTTACATGTTAATTGCACCAAATTCACAAAGAACTATTTGGCCGGGAACCAACTAGTGGATCCTGAGGGGTGCCTAACACCTTCCCCTTAAGATAATTTCAAGCCCTTACCCTATCTCTGGTTATCAAGCAAACTTAGAAGTGAACCTTGTAGGTATCCTAATGCACCATAAATCATTAGGTGGCGACTCTTCAAATGCAAAAACCTAGTTCCCAAAAGGAACGAGTTGCCCTATACCTAAAATGTCATAAACCCGATCTCCCGATGCAAAGAGGGAAAAAAGGGGGTTGCGACAGCATGGCGACTCTGCTGGGGTGTTAGGCTTTTACCATTTCAGATTGTTCTTGTGAATTTGTACCTCCCCTTTATATGCAATTACTTGTTGAAATTTCTTTAAGCGTTTAATTTCTTTTACAAGGAAAAACTGACTTATCTTCTTCGTTTCTTTTCTTTATTATTACTTCAAATTATAAACTACTGTATTTACTGCTTTCTTAACATGCAAATACGTGACAACATGTTTTTTAATTATTGCATAATCATGCTCAACATCATATTCCACTCGTGCCAAACAAATACCATAGCAACGCTTATAATGAGTGGTTGCTCTCTTCCTATATTATTACCCCCTAAATTTGAAAAGGCATATTTGCGGTAAAACCAGTTGATCAACAGTGTAGTTGACGGTTCCGTGCCTTCCCCCTTGAGTTTTCCACTCAAGGGTACTAGTTTAAAACCCCATAGAAACCTTACTATGTTCAAACTGTGCATGCATCATGGTCAAGCCTAGCCTGGTCAGTTATGTTGTCCACATAATGATTCTTTAAGACAGTCTTGTCCAAAGTCCACTGGGTTTCCCTAAACCCAAACGGACATCACAACGTTCTGTGCATTTATTTGGAGAACTAAAATGCATCAGGCTAATTATTGGTATTAAATAGTCGAGTCTGGTGTGGGTAAGGGCCTAGCCTTGCAGAAATATGAGGCACGAAGTCCTTCTATTCGGCATGGTAACCAACATCCACCCAAGATTGCTATGCTGGTGGAAAGATTTACACTCTAGTGACCAAAATCATTTCTCAAAAGGGTTGAAGATTGTCAAAATGCTGAAGGAACCGAAGGCGGATATCTAGCCAGGGCCTACCTATTGTTGGGACTTCGCGAGTTGGGAAAGCTGTTCGACGGAGCCAGGCATGCCGAATCTGGGGAAGGTCCTTTTGGGGCCAAGTAGATAGGGGTTTTCTTTTCGCTTTATAAAAATGTAATAAGGCCAATGGCCATTAGTGATTTCCATCTCCTGTTTATTTAATGTCAATTTGGGATTCGTCTATTTTTTGTCAATAAATTGAGGCATTTAGCATTCTAACTTCTCCAAATCAATTTGTCGCTAGGCCTACCTCGGGTACAAGGAGGCCCCCAAATTAGGACACGCTTTATATTCCTGCACTATGTGTTTAAATATTCTAACATTTTTTATATGATCCTCACTAACTTGGTTACCTTTTTGTTTTGTCATTCCCCTCCCCAAAGGTTAGTTCGTGCACTCTGGCAACATCATCTTATTCCACAAGATCCAAGGGCCCTCCACCCACTCCTCCTCTAAGTCCTGTTAAGAACAAGAACCAGGGCAAAATGGAAAATTTGAACATCAGAAAGGAGAACACAACAACAGAAGCCATTGATGGCCATGGTAATCGGGTTCCCGATGAAAATGTGTCACAACTCGAGTAGAAATTGTTGAAGTTTCAAGAAGAACTTGATCTGGTTCGGAATCTGGCCAACATGTCCTTCTCCCTAAGCACCCCAGACACCATCTTCCCCAACAGCCAAAATCCCACACCTCCACAAAAGCAACCAAATCATCCCACTGTTCCAACAAAGAACCAATGCAACGCTTTCCACAACAACAATCCATTACTTGTCCCCGAACCACAAAACTCCGCAAATGACCATTTCCACACCCATATACCCGGTCACCACAATAATCCCATCTACGTGGAGACCGTGCCACTTTCTACCCAACCTATATCTTGCACCCCTGAGTCCGATGAAAAGTATCTACTCATCAGGAACTTGGCTGAAGAGCTTAAGAAACTAACTGGCCGAATCCAAAGCATCGAAGGAAGTAATGGTATCGAAGGGTTGAACTATGAAGATCTCTGCATACAACCAGATGTCGAACTGCCAGAGGGGTAAAAACCTCCCAAGTTCGAGATGTTTGACGGTATAGGTGGTCTAAAGGTCCATTTGAGAACATATTGCGACAAGCTGGTCGGGGTAGGAAAGGACGAAAGGATCCGTATGAAACTATTCATGAGGAGTCTGAAAGGAGACGCACTATCCTGGTACATCATCCAGGATCCTAAGAAATGGTTGAGTTGGGTAGGTATGACCTCTGATTTCATGGACAGGTTCAGATTTAACACAAAAAATGTGCCGGATGTATTCTACATTTAGAATCTGAAGAAGAAGCCTACAAAAATGTTTTGCGAGTATGCCACTCGCTGGAGGTCGGAAGCTGCTAAGGTGAGACCAGTCTTAGAGGAGGAACATATGAACAAATTCTTTGTCTGGGCTCAGGACCCGCAGTATTATGAAAGGCTAATGATGATTGAAAATCATAAGTTTTCTGACATTATCAAGCTAGGGGAACGAATTGAAGAAGGTATCAAAAGCGCTACGGTTACAAACTTCAAGGCCTTACAAGCCACAAATAAAGCCTTGTAGTCTGGTGGTGTGTCTAAAAAGAGGGACGTGGGGGCTGTGATGGTTGCACAAAGGACCAAGTCTCCCCTCAGATTTACTCATACATCAGGTACGAGAAGAATGGGCAACCAAGAATTCCAAGATACTCCTATACCTGCA
>NW_017678431.1:0-1113 GCF_001879085.1 Nicotiana attenuata
AACATAGGATCCCACTCCCTAGTTGATGCCAGCACAACTTGATGACTTTCCAACATAGGGTCCCACTCCCTAGCTGATGCCAGCATAACCTGATGACTTATCCAACATATGGTCCCATTCCCTGGTTGATGCAAGCATAACCTGATGACTTTTCCAACAACGGGTCCCACTCCGTAGTTGATGGCTGCATAACCTGATGACATTCTAACATAGGGTCCCACTCCAAAGTTGATGCCAGTATAACCAGAAGACTTTCCAACATAGGGACCCACTCCCTAGTTGATGCTAGCATAACCTGATGTCTTTAAAAACATAGGGTCCCACTCCTTAGTTGATGCCAGCATAACAAATGAATTTTCCAACATAGTGTCCCACTCTCTAGTTGATGCCAGCATAACCTGATGACTTTTGAACATAGAGTCCCACTCCCTAGTTGATGCCAGCACAACTAGATGACATTTCAAACATAGGGTCCCACTCCCTAGTTAATGCCAGCACAACTTGATGACTTTCGAACATAGGGTCCCACTCCCTAGTTGATGCCAGCATAACCTGATGACATTTCAGACATAGGGCCCCACTCCCTAGTTGATGCCAACATAACCTGATGACATTTCCACAATAGGATCCCACTATCTACTTGATGCCAGCATAACCTGATGACTTTCAAACATAGGGTCCCACTCCCTAGTTGATGCCAGCACAACTTGATAACTTTCCAGAATAGGGTCCATTCCCTAGTTGATGCCAGCATAAACTGATGACTTTTCCAGCAAAGCGTCCCACTCCCTAGTGAATGCCAGCATAACCTTATGACTTTTCAAACATAGGGACCTACTCCCTAGTTGATTCCAGCATAAGCTGATGACTTTTCGAACATAGGGTCCCACTCTCTAGTTGATGTCAACATAACCTGATGACTTTTTCAACATAGGGTCCCACTCCCTAGTTGTTGCCAACATAACCTGATGACTCTTTCAACACAAGGTCCTAATCACTAGTTGATGCCAGCATAACCTGATGACCTTCCAACATAGGGTCCTACTCACTAGTTGATGCCAACACAACTTGATGACTTTCCATCATAGGGTGCCTCTCCCTAATTGATGCCAG
>NW_017678431.1:5140-5778 GCF_001879085.1 Nicotiana attenuata
AGCATAACCTGATGACTTTTTCAACATAGGGTCCCACTCCCTAGTTGACGACAGCATAACCTGATGACTTTTCCAACAAAACATCCCACTCCCTAGTTGATGCCACCATAACTTGATCACTTTCCAACATAGGGTCCAACTCTTTAGTTGATTCTAGCATAACCTGATGACTTTTCCAACATAGCGTCCCACTCCCTAGTTGATGCTAGCATAACCTGATGACTTTTCCAACAAAGCGTCCCACTCCCTAGTTGATGCCACCATAACTTGATGACTTTCCAACATTGGGTCCTACTCCCTAGTTGATGCCAGTGTAACCTGATGACTTTCCAATATAGGGTCCCACTCTCAAGTTGATGGCAGCACAACTTGATGACTTTCCAACATAGGGTCCATTCCCTAGATGATGCTAGTATAACCTGATGAGTTTTACAACATAGCGTCCCACTCCCTAGTTGATGCTAGCATAACCTGATGACTTTTCCAATATAGGGTCCCACTCCCTAGTTGATGCCAGCATAACTTGATGACATTTCAAACATAGTGTCCCACTCCATAGTGATGCCAACATAACCTCATGACTTTTCCAACATAAGGTCCCACTTTCTAGTTGATGCCAGCATAACGTGATGACTTTC
>NW_017678431.1:10102-10842 GCF_001879085.1 Nicotiana attenuata
TCCCACTCCTTAGTTGATGCTAGCATAACCTGATGACTTTTCCAACATAGCATCCCACACCCTAGTTGATGCTAGCATAACCGGATGACTTTTCAAACAAAGCGTCCCACTCCCTAGTTGATGCCACCACAACTTGATGACTTTCCAACATAGGGTCCCACTCCCTAGTTGACGCCAGTATATTCTGGTGGCTTTCTAACATAGGTTCCCACTCCCTAGTTGATGCCAGCATAACCTGATGACTTTTCAAACATAGGGCCCTACTCCCTAGTTGATGCCAGCATAACCTGATGACTTTTCCAACATATGGTCCCACTCTCTAGTTGATGCCCGCATAACCTGATGACTTTCCAACATAGGGTCCCACTGCGTAGTTGATGCCAGCATAACCTGATGACATTTCCAACATAGGGTTCCACTCTCTAGTTGATGCCCGCATAACCTGATAACTTTCCAACATAGGGTCCCACTCCCTAGTTGATGCCAGCACAACATGATGACTTTCCCATATAGGGTCCCACTCCCTAGTTAATGCTAGTATAACCTGATGACTTTTCCAACATAGCGTCCCACTCCCTAGTTGATGCTAGCATGACCCGATGAGTTTTCCATTATAGGGTCCCACTCCCAAGTAGATGCCAATATAACATGATGACTTTTCAGACAAAGGGCCCCACTCCCTCGTTGATGCTAGCATAACCTGATGACTTTTTCAACATAGGGTCCCACTCCCTAGTTGA
>NW_017678431.1:15747-17341 GCF_001879085.1 Nicotiana attenuata
TTATAGGGTCCCACTCCCAAGTAGATGCCAATATAACATGATGACTTTTCAGACAAAGGGCCCCACTCCCTCGTTGATGCTAGCATAACCTGATGACTTTTTCAACATAGGGTCCCACTCCCTAGTTGATGCCAACATAACCTGATGACTTTTCCAACATAGGGTCCTACTCACTAGTTGATGCCAGGATAACCTGATGACCTTCCAACATAGGGTCCTACTCACTAGTTGATGCCAGCACAACTTGATGACTTTCCAACATAGGGGCTCACTCACTAATTGATGCTAGCATAACGTGATGACTTTTCCAATCTAGCATCCCACTCCCTAGTGATGCCAGCATAACTTGATGACTTTTCCAACATAGGGTCCCACTCCTTAGTTGATGCTAGCATAACCTGATAACTTTTCCAACATAGCATCGCACACCCTAGTTGATGCTAGCATAACCTGATGACTTTTCCAACAAAACGTCCCACTCCCTAGTTGATGCCACCACAACTTGATGACTTTCCAACTTTGGGTCCCACTCCCTAGTTGATGCCAGTACAACCTGATGACTTTCCAATATAGGGTCCCATTCCCTAGTTGCTGCCAGCATAACCTGATGACTTTTCAAACATAAGGTCCCACTCCGTCGTTAATGCCTGCATAACCTGATGACTTTCCAACATAGGGTCTCACTCTCTAGTTGATGCCCGCATAACCTGATGACTTTCCAACATAGGGTCCCACTCTCCAGTTGATGCCAGCACAAATTGATGACTTTCCAACATAGGGTCCCACTCCCTAGTTAATGCCAGTAAAACTTGATGACTTTTACAACATAGCGTCCCACTCCCTAGTTGATGCTAGCATAACTTGATGACTTTTCCAATACAGGGTCCCACTCTTTAGTTGATGTCAACATAACCTGATGACTTTCCCACCATAGGGTCCCACTCTCTAGTTGATGCCAGCATAACCTGATGACTTTCCAACATAGGGTCCCACTCCCTAGTTGATGCCAGCACAACTTGAAAAATTTCCAGAATAGGGTCCATTCCCTAGTTGATGCCAGAATAACCTGATGACTTTTCCAATAAAGCGTCCCACTCCCTAGTTCATGCAAGCATAACCTGATGAAATTTCCAACATAGGGACCTACTCCCTAGTTGATACCAGCATAACCTGATGACTTTTCCAACATAGGGTCCCACTCACTAGTCGATGTAAACATAACCTAATGACTTTTTCAACATAGGGTTTGACTCCCTAGTTGATGCCAACATAACCTGATGACTTTTCCAATATAGGGTCCTACTCACTAGTTGATGCCAGCATAACCTGATGACCTTCCATCATAGGGTCCTACTCACTAGTAGATGCCAACACAACTTGATGACTTTTTAACATAGGGTCCCACTCCCTAATTGATGCCAGCATAACGTGATGACTTTTCCAACACTGTGTCTCACTCCCTAGTGATGCAAGCATAACATGATGACTTTTCCAACATAGGGTCCCACTCCCTGGTTGATGCCAGCATAACCTGATGACTTTTCCAACATAGCGTCCCACTCCCTAGTTGATGCCAGCATAACCTGATGACTTT
>NW_017678431.1:20072-21912 GCF_001879085.1 Nicotiana attenuata
TGACTTTTCAACATAGGGTCCGACTCCCTAGTTGATGCCAACATAACCTGATGACTTTTCCAACATAGGGTCCTACTCACTAGTTAATGCCAGCATAACCCGATGACCTTCCAACATAAGGTCCTACTCACTAGCTGATGCCAGCACAACTTGATGACTTTCCAACATAGGGTCCCACTCCCTCACTGATGCCAGTATAACGTGATAACTTTTCCAACATAGTGTCACACTCCCTAGTGATGCCAACATAACATGATGACTTTTCCGACATAGGGTCACACACCCTAGTTGATGCCAGCATAACCTGATGAATTTTCCAACATAGCGTCCCACTCCCTAGTTGATGCCAGCATAACCGGATGACTTTTCCAACAAAGTGTCCCACTCCCTAGTAGATGCCGCCACAACTTGATGACTTTCCAACATATGGTCCCACTCCCAAGTTGATGCCAGTATAGCCTGATGACATTCCAACATAGGGTCCCGCTCCCTAGTTGATGCCAGCATAACCTGATAACTTTTGAAACATAGGGCCCCATTCCCTAGTTGATTCCAGCATAACCTGATGACTTTTCCAACATAGGTTCCCACTCTCTAGTTGATGCCCGCATAACCTGATGACTTTCCAACATAGGGTCCCACTCCCTAGTTGATGCCAGCATAACCTGATGACTTTTCCAACATAGGGTCCTACTCTCTAGCTGATGCCCGCATAACCTGATGACTTTCCGACATAGGGTCCCACTCCCTAGTTGATGCTAGCACAACTTGATGAGTTTCCCACATACGGTCCCACTCCCTAGTTGATGCCAGTATAACCTGATGACTTTTCCAATATAGCATCCCACTCCCTAGTCGATGCTTGCATGACCCGATGAGTTTTCCATTATAGGGTCCCACTCCCTAGTAGATGCCAGTATAACCTGATGACTTTTCAGTCATAGGTCCCCACTCCCTAGTTGATGCCAACATAACATGATGACTTTATCAACATAGGGTCCCACTCCCTAGTTGATGCCAGCACAACTTGATAACTTTCTAACATAGGGTCCCACTCCCTAGTTGATGCCAGTATAACCTAATGACTTTTCCAACATAGCGTCCCACTCCCTAGGTTATGCTAGCATAACCTGATGACTTTGTCAATATGGGGTCCCAATCCCTAGTTGATGCCAGCATAACCTTATGACTTTCCAATATAGGATCCCACTCCCTAGTTGATGCCAGCATAACTTGATGAGTTTTCCAAAATAGGGTCCCACTCCCTAGTTGATGCCAGCGTGACCTGATGACTTTCCTACATAGGGTCCCACTCCCTAGCTGATGCAAGCAGAACCTGATGACTTTTCCAACATAGGGTCCTATTCCCTGGTTGATGCAAGCATAACCTGATGACTTTTCCAACACCGGGTCCTACTCCCTAGTTGATGCCAGCATAACCTGATGACATTCCAACATAGGGTCCCACTCCCCAGTTGATGCCAGTATAACCAGATGACTTTCCAACGTAGAGACCCACTCCCTAGTTGATGCTAGCATAACTTGATGACTTTTCAAACATAGGGTCCCACTCCCTAGTTGATGCCAGCATAACTGATGAATTTTCCAACATAGGGTCCCACTCTCTAGTTGATGCCAGCATAACCTGATGACTTTTCAACATAGAGTCCCACTCCCTAGTTGAGCCAGCACAACTTGATGACTTTTCCAAAAAAGGGTCTCACTCCCTAGTTAATGCCAGCACAACTTGATGACTTTCCAACGTAGGGTCCCATTCCCTAGTTGATGCCAGCATAACATGTTGACTTTTAAAACATAGGGCCTCACTGCCTAGTTGATG
>NW_017678432.1:0-6482 GCF_001879085.1 Nicotiana attenuata
TTCTTCGAGATTAGACGGGATACTTACTGAGTACACGTTATTTTCGTACTCATACTACACTTGCTGTGCATTTTTGTTGCACAGGTTTATGTGTGACTAGTGGCTTAGTGGCATAGCGGCATGGTTGATACGGAGACTTAGGTGAGCTGCACTTATCGAGATGACCCGCAGCCAGCAGAGTCTCCTTCAGAGTATTGTACTGTATTTTTATTTCTGTCCACTTTGTATACCGGACAGTTACTGTATTTTATTTCATTCCCTAGTAAATGCTCATGCACTTGTGACACCGGGTTCTAGGATGTCTATGGGTTTATTCAGAAATTTAAAATTGTTAAATATTTTATTATTTATTCAGTAAAATTTATTATGTATTGTTTAAACGTATAAAAGAAGTGACTTCAGAAATATTTAAAATGAGAAGTAACTAGTTAATTGTTGTTGGCTTCCCTGACAATGGTGTCCGGTGCCATCACGACCCTTAGTGGATTTTGGGTCGTGACAACATGGTATCAGAGCACTAGGTTCCCTTAGGTCTCACGATTCATGAGCAAGTCTAGTAGAGTCTCGCGGATCGGTACAGAGACGTCTGTACTTATCTTCGTGTCACGACCCAAACTCCGCCCCTGTCGTGATGGCGCCTCTCGTGAAGACAAGGCCAGCCAGACCATTCCAGAACACCTCTTTTAAGCAGTTAAACAGTTCATAAACAGTTTAAATACGATTTAATGATATTAATTAGCGGAAGTACAACCCAACACAGCCCTGATCGGGGTGTCACAAGTCACGAGCATCTATTAGAGCGTAAATCCAACTACAAGGTCAAAATATACAAAATCGGAATAATGAACAAAAGAGAGGAAAATGGTGTCGCGGACGCTGGCAGTCACCTCGCTAACTCCTATAACTCTGCCTCTGATCAGCCAAAACCCGCTAACGGGTGGATAAATACCTGCATCTGCACACGAGGTGCAGGGAGTAAAGTGAGTACTCCAACTCAGTGAGTAATAAAGGTAAATAATAACTGAGCAGTGAGAAATCACGTAAGGCAAATCATCATGCTGTATAGAAGCAATATAAAACCCTTTTGAGAAAAACAGTAAAACTATGAAATCTTTAGAAAACATCTTAGCTCAGTTCAAACCTCTTTTGAAAATGACTTTTTCAACGGTATGCGAATAAATGCAAACAATTAGTGCAGATAAGCACAGAAATCCGCCCCTCGGGCACAACACTCACTCAACAGATAATGCCAGACAATCAGGTAGATATCCCGTGAAGTAACACAGACAACAGATAATGGCAGACAAATGAAATAAAGTAAACACATAGAACAGTACTAGTACCGCTGCGGCGTGCAGCCCGATCTACATATAGCTGCGGCGTGCAGCTCGATCCATTTATCGTCAACGGCACTCACTAGGGGTGTGCAGACTCCGGGAGGGGCCCCTTACGGCTCAAGCGCAATATCAAGCCATCTCGTGGCAACAAATCTAGGCCCTTGGCCTCATACCAGTATCAGTATAACACTGTTGCGGCGTGCAGCCCGATCCGTGTATATATATATATATATTGCCGCGGCGTGCAGCCCGATCCAAAAGTATCCTCACAATACAGGCCCTCGGCCTAACTCAGTCAACAAAATCACATAAGCCACTCGGGCAACAATAAACATGATGCTCAGCCCAAAATATTATTGGAAATATCATTTCAAGTGTTAAAGCAAGTAAACTTGGCTGAGTTTTGAAAACAGTGAAAAAAATGCATGGCTGATTTCAAGTATAAAATCAAAACAGTGAGGAAATATCAACAACCATACCCGAAGGGGTTCAAATAGCTGGCACAAAGCCCAAATATGGCAATCAGCCCAAGTCATGATGATAACAAATAAGTTTCAGTCAATTACACAGTAAAATCATCAATCGGGACGGACCAAGTAACAATCCCCAAAGGTGCTCTACCCCACGCTCGCTATCCGGCGTGCAAGTCACCTCAATATAGCACTACGATGTGAAATGCGGGATTTCAAACCCTCAGGATATCATTTACAATCATTACTCACCTCGAACCGGCGATATCTCTAGCTCACGACGCCTTTGCCCCTCGAATCGGCCTCCACGCGCGTCGAATCTATCCAAAACCAGAACGAATACGTCAAAATATGTTAAGGGAACAAAGCCCAAGCGAAAACAATCGAAAAATATCAAAAATCCCGAAATTAGAAAAACCCGAGCCCCGGGCCCACTTCTCGAACTCAAAAAATTTCACATCATTAGATTCCTTATCTCCTCACGAGTTCATACATACCAAAAGTTCTCAAATCCGACCCCAATTGGTCCTTCAAATCCCCAAATCAAATTTCAAAATCCCAAGCCCTAGTTTCTTCCATTTTTGCTTAAGTTCCATGAATTTCTAGGTAGATTACACAATAAAAACGAGTTTTAAGTTCAAAAATCTTACCTCCAGGTAATACCCATCGAATCCCTCTTCAATCCTCTTCAAAAAGCTTCAAAATCAACCAACAATGGAGGAACTTAGCCTCAAATTCGCGGAAATGGGTTTTAAAACATTCTGCCCAGCACTCAATTTTACTTAATTGCGATCGCGGAAAAGCCCTCGCGATCGCGAAGTACAGCCAACAATTACACTACGCGATCGCGTACTCCCTCACGCGAACGCGATGCTCAGAATCTCCCAACTACGCGATCGCAAATGATGACACGCGATCGCGATTGACAGCAACACAAAACTACGCGATCGTGACCCGATCTATGCGAACGCGAAGAGAAAACCTGGATGCCCCTGAAATAACTCTATGTGATCGCGAGCCTCCTCACGCGATCGCAAAGAGGAAACATCTGCAACAGAGCTGGAGCCAAAACCTGCAATTTTCCCAACATGAAATGGTCCGATTGACCACCCGAAACTCACCCGAGGCCCTCGGGACCTCAACCAAACATACCAACATAATCCATAACATCATTCAAACCTGTTTCAATCATTAAAACACCTCAAAAAACATCAAATCACTCAAAACACATCGGATTCAAGCCTAAGTTGTCCAAAAACTTCCGAAATACGCTTTCGATCAAAACCCCAACCAAACCACGTCGGAATGACCTCAAATTTTGCACACACATCCCAATTGACATAACGAAGCTACTGCAACTCTCGGAATTTCATTCCGACCTCTATATCAAAATCTCACCTACCAACCGGAAATCGCCAAAATCTCAACTTCGCCAATTCAAGCCTAAACCTTCCACGGACTTCCAAAATGCATTCAGATCGCGCTCCTAAGTCACAAATCACCCAACGAAGCTAACCAAATCATAAAAATTCCGATCCGAGCTCATATACAAATAAATCAACTCTTGGTCAAACCTTCCAAATTCAAAGCTTTCAACTGAGACTGTTCTTTCAAATTCATTCCAAATTTTCTTGGAAACCAAATCCAATGATTTACATCAGTCATAATACATAACACGGGGCAAGTCATGCCCGAGAACTGGCGATCAAAGTCCAAAAGCTCAAAACGACTGGTCGGGTCGTTACATCCTCCCCCACTTAAACACACGTTTGTCCTTGAACGTACTCAGAGTTGTTTCAAAAGCCAACGAATCGCTGAATAACCTTGCCATACATATACCCGGGGGTGATCCCACGTCACCCTATCTCATATAGGTCCGATAACACATAGAAACTGAAATTACACAACCCAGTCTGGCCCATAAGCCATGGAATCACATTCTTCACTTCTGAAACCAACAATACGATCAAAACCTCACACCTATACTCTGAATAAACCCGAACCAGCTGTAATAACCCATGCCTGCAACCTCAGGTGCAATTATCTGATATACCACATAACTCAAACACCTGTAGCGATAACTTCCATTCACAGCAGTTGTATACAACAACCGAATACCGGTAGAAAACCTCTTATCACCAAAGTCTCATCCTAACACTTTCCTATATTGCCAGATATAAATAAAACACACAGTAAGCCATAACCATTCCTCAGGTCAACCATTCATGAAGCCGCTTCTTCTCTGGCAATACCATAGCAAATTTCCGAGCCGAACCTCGATCTTACCCTTTTGACATGCTGAAATCGAATCCGTTCATATTCATTAATGATCCCCACGATATCCTCTAATCCAACACACCACTCTGGTGACATGACACGTCAATGGAGGCCTAAGCCAACACTAGCATAATACGCGCACCAATACGCAACGGTCCGAACACACTCAAATCATGAAGTGACTCAAATGAAAGAGCTGTACCTCAAGCTCACCAGTACCACCATAACACAAGGCTGAGAACCTGTCCCACATCATAGAAATAGAACACGCGAATCTAACCCGCAAGGTCATATCTCCACATAGCTTCGCTGCAAATGCGCGATCCTATCCAAACACTGTTCCACATGAAACACCTTAAGTCACTACGCTCGAAGGCGACAACCACGCACCATTTGACGTCTGGAACCAAAGCACATCATCATGCCCACGGGGACAAATAACATATACCACGCAACCCGATAGGTCATAACTGATACTTCATTCACCGAGCAACACCCAATTACTCTTCCCGCTCGACTTCAACTATGAATTTCCAATAGAACCGCACCACACGTGCCCATAACCAACAAATCATAACGTCTCACAAAACAGAAAAGCAACTCATAGATCTCCCCAGATCACTAACAAGCTCAAAACGATCGAATCAACCTATCCCTCAACAATACCATTCGGGCCAACCAAGCCGACTCAAGCTAGAACACGCATCCACATTGGCCTACCAACGAACTCATTATTAAGGAAATCCCGAAGTTGTTCCCTTAACTCCTTAACTCTGCCAGTGCCATACGATACGGTGCCTGGCATCACATCAATACCGAAATCAACAACCTTGCCCGGCGACATGCCCGGCCACAAGAAACACGTCCGATAAATCTTTCACCACCGAAACTGAATCAATGGTAGAAGCCTCTTGTCACGACCCAGATTTTCCCACCCTCGGGAGTCGTGATGGCGCCTACTAGTGGGAGCTAGGCAAGCCAAATTTAATTATTTGTCCATTAATAATCTAGTCCATTTTAACGATTTACGACAATAATACAAAAGCGGCGAAATTTAATAATGAGCGGAAGTCTTAAACTTTTATAGAAAAACTGAATAGAAATGCAGAAAGTTCAACAAAATCCTCTACCCAAGACTGGTGTCACTGTACTCACGAACTGCTAAGAATACTACATACAACGTCTGAAAGAGAACATAAGCTGTTTGTCTCGAATACAATGAGATAACAGATAAAAGTAAAGGACAAAGGAGACGCCGGGCTTGCGGACGCCTACAAGGCTACCTCGAGTCTCGTTGAAATGAAGCCTGCTCTCACACTACTGCTGCTGCTGCTCGAAACCTAGACCTGTGAAAAATAGCACAGAGTGTAGTATCAGCACAACCGACCCCATGTGCTGGTAAGTGTCTAGCCTAACCCCGGCAAAGTAGTGACGAGGCTAGACTGGACCACCACATGAACCTATACTGTTATATACATACAGCGGAATCGAAATACAAGACAAGTAAACAATATGGAAGGGGAAGCATGCTAAGGGGAGATAACAGTATTAACAATAAATCCAGAGTAACAGTCTAAAGGCAGCTTAAAATTTACAGCGGACAAGAGACTAATATCCAAAATAAACACACCTGTATCAATAATTGTTGCGGCGCGCAACCCGATCCCATTATATAACAACACTGTTGCGGCGTGCAACCCGATCCGTATCGTTTAACATTGTTGCGGCATGCAACCCGATCCACAAATATCATTGTTTCGGCGTGCAACCCGATCCATAAATATCATTATTGCGGCGTGCAACCCGATCCATATCACTTTGCATTGTTGCGGCGCGCAACTCGATCCACAAATATCATTCAATGCACGGCATCACCCTTCGTGCTTTAACACTCTTCCTCACCCAATCAACAAATCACAAACAAAGGCAAGGGAATAATAAAACAAGAATGGAAGTTCCGGCAAGGGTACACAAACAAACAACTAAAAACCCGGCAAGGGTACAACATCAATAACCAACAACGTCCCGGCAAGGGAATAAATAATTAACTCTTCTCTTTCTTTCACTTTCATCTCAAAGTTCACATTATCACTTGAGCAAGGAGTTACTTATCTCATATACCTTCACAATTTGTATTTCAACCCGAGCCAATGCTCCACGAAGTTCAAAGATCACAATATCTTTCACAAGATCATTATAACATGTAGAAGTCATCAATTAAGCATGGAAGGCATAACAACAACCAAACTATTTGCAAAACAAAGACTCACGGTCATGCTAGACACCAATGTATAGATACTCGTCACCATGTCTATACATCGTACTCGACAATTAGCAAGTTACAAATAAGATTCAACTCCTATTCCCTCAAGCTAGGGTTAAACCAAACACTTACCTC
>NW_017678432.1:7703-8417 GCF_001879085.1 Nicotiana attenuata
TGCTCTTCCGATCTGGCCCTGTTGTGCTTTGCAATTGGGAAACTGGTAGTTAGCCTTGACATCCTTTCCTCTTTGTTTCGAACAAGACCGACATTGAAACATCTTAAAGAACAAACCAAAATAACATCATATACATTGAATTAAGCCTCAAAATCCATGATTCCTTCCAAATTTTCATAAACATCAAATTTCCATTTTGAGTCCGAAACACGTCAAACGACGTCCGTTTTCAACCAAACTTTACAGAAAGCGCTTAAACCATATATAAGACTTGTACCGGGCGGCGGAACCAAAATACAGGCCTGATACCATAGTCTTTTATTCAAATTTCATTTCCAATTTCCTTAATTATTTCCAGAAAACAATTTCACACAAAAATTCATTTCTCGGGCCTGGGACCTCGGAATCCGATTCCGAGCATATGCCCAAGTCCCATATTTTCCTGCGGACCCTCCGGGACCGTCAATTCATGGGTCCGGATCCGTTTACCCAAAATATTGACCAAAGTCAAATTTATTCAATTTAATATCAAAATTTAGCATTTTTTTTCTCACAGAATTCATATTTAAGCTTTCCGGCTACGCGCCCGGACTGCGCACGCAAATCAAGGCAAACCCAAATGAGATTTTGAAGGCCTTGGAAGTACAGAATGAATAAGAAAACAGGTGATGACCCTTTGGGTCGTCACACCTCTGCACTGACACCCATCACGAA
>NW_017678432.1:15790-16702 GCF_001879085.1 Nicotiana attenuata
TATATATACTTACACTATACTATGCACTAAGTATCAGTGCATTAGCTTATACTATATCGAATATAGCTTATATATATATAATGTATATACTTGCACTATACTATGCACTAAGTATCAGTGCATTAGCTTATACTATATCGAATATATCTTATATATATATAATATATATACTTACACTACACTATGCACTAAGTATCAGTGCATTAGCTTATACTATATCGAATATAGCTTAAC
This sequence comes from Nicotiana attenuata, assembly GCF_001879085.1. Lineage (NCBI taxonomy): Eukaryota > Viridiplantae > Streptophyta > Magnoliopsida > Solanales > Solanaceae > Nicotiana > Nicotiana attenuata. Next base: position 16,025 of record NW_017678432.1, read on the forward strand.
TATATAATATATATATATATACTTACACTATACTATGCACTAAGTATCAGTGCATTAGCTTATATATATTGAATATAGATTATATATATATACATACACTATACTGTGCACAAAGTATCAGTGCATTAGCTTATATATATCGAATATAGCTTATATATATATATATACTTACACTATACTATGTACTAAGTATCAGTGCATTAGCTTATATATATCGAATATAGCTTTTATATATATATATATATATACACTTACACTGTACTATGTACTAAGTATCAGTGCATTAGCTTATATATATCGAATATAGCTTTTATATATATATATATATATATACATACTTACACTATACTATGTACTAAGTGTCAGTGCATTAGCTTATATATATCGAATATAGCTTATATATATATATATATATATATAGCTTATTTTAAATTGTAATTTTTTTTAGAGTTAGCGACCAAGGTTGGTCGCTATTCTGGTCAAACGGTCAGAAAATAGCGACCAACTTTGGTCGCTATTTTGGTCAAAATATTCAATACTTATTTGCTACCAAAAATAGCAACCAAAGTTGGTCGCTATTAGTAAATCCAGAATCAAAATCGGGTTTGCCCTCCCAATCTCTTATTTTCTTACCAAAAATTTCTCAAACTCTCTCTCAACATATTCTCCTCCCCTTCT
>NW_017678432.1:21235-21910 GCF_001879085.1 Nicotiana attenuata
GTGAGCGAAATTAAGGTTCGCTCGACCTCTGGGGTTCATTCAAATGCAGCTTGGTCATCTCCTTAGGCTCGTTCATGCCCATATACAATGTCAACCGCTGACCATTTACTCTAAATGTACGAGAGTCATCTTCAGTAGAAACTTCCACAGCTCCGGAAGGAAACACTTCAACCATGCGAAATGGTCCAGACCACCTTGACTTTAGCTTACCTGGGAATAACCGCAGTCTTGAGTTGTAAAGCAGTACCCTGTCTCCAGGTTTGAAATTTCGTTCAATGATGTTCTGATCGTGAAGCCTTTTCATTCTCTCTTTATATAGCCTTGTGCTCTCAAAAGCCAGATACCGTAATGAAGGCTTTTGGGTTAGGGTAGGATACCCTGTGGGTAAGTGGTTATACCTTTCCTTAAGCAATCCATTTTTCATTTCTTGGCTTACACTTGCCAATTCATTGATGCAATTTCTTTTCATTGGGGACTAGAGAGACTTAGAATCACTCTTTCTTGTTCATTGTAAGAATCATCTTGATCAAAACCACTATCCTCTTGCACATAATCTCCACTCGATTTTGCACTTGTGGACCCTTGGTCCTTCTCTTGATTACCATCATGTTCACCCCTTCCATGGCATTGACTTCCTTAGGATTTTGCACTTGATGAAGTTCAGCCTTTGCTAGT
>NW_017678433.1:0-7374 GCF_001879085.1 Nicotiana attenuata
AACCAAGCAAGGCAATTAGGTATATGTCTATCCTAACCGCGAATCTGTTCCCCGAGGCCCAGGTTCAAGAACTTGCTCTATTCAATCCTATATGCAATCTAGAATTCTCACTTTCGAGTTCAACTCTAGATTCGTAGATAGTATTCAATTGGTGATCAAGCAATCAAATAATTAAGTGCAGGATTGAATAAATAAACCAATATGATAAACTAAGCAATCAAAATCAATATCCGAATAACAATAGTCATGAAAGAACCACAACCCTAGAACGTGAAGTTTAGCTCCACATAGACATGGTAGCAAAAAAACAAATCATACAAAGAAACATAAAAAGACTAAGTTGGTGGAAGAAAAGATGAAACCCGGCCTCCACGGCGGCTCTGTGCTCTTCCTTGGTCAAAAATTGCTCTCAAAAACGTTCTACTATGTATATATACCAAGTAGGGTTGGGCCCAAACAATTATACCTTCTCCAATGTGAAAAAGGACACTTTTCCCGGGTGAGACGCGCGACTTCACGCGCCCTTCGCGCCCTCTTCGCGCACCTTTCTGCCTCGGCTTGTAATACGCGCGAACTATGCGCGACTTCGTGCGTTCTTCGCGCGTCTGCTCGTTTTTCACCCTGTTCTCAAAACATGAAAGTTGTAGCCCTTTGTGTTATCTTTCCAACCATATATTGTGGAGCCAAAATGGATTTCTGAGCAAAAAGTTATATCTATTTTACTAGACAGTGCGCAATCTGCCTACTGAAGTCTTCGTTTGCTCTAACTATCATCCGTTGACCTCCAAACACGATCTCGGCTTAATTCCTTAAACTTTTACTCAAACTTTAAAGCTCCAAATCACTTGAATTCATTCCATAACATCTACATAGCTCGGAATCACTCCTACAAGGCATAAAACACACAGTTAGTGCAAAACACTAGCGATTAAAGCTCAAACTCAATTAAAGTGTAGTAAATTAGAGTGTAATAAGCGACTAAAATACGTAATTATAGCTTATCATCAGTAGGCTATGAGCTGATAGCCTAGTACTTTCCCCGTGTGTTTGCAAAGCTAAATAGCAGTTTTGTTCAGTCTTGGAAGTGATATAGGTGTTGCTTTGTTGAGCCAGATATGTATATTTTACCCGCCTAATTGTTATGTATCGTAGTTAACCCCGTTGAGCCTGTAATCATGTTTCTTTGGCAACCACATTGCAAGCATTACCCAATTGTTTGAATTAACCATTTATTTGAACCTTTTAACCTCTCATGAGCACTTGAATTGTTATGAACTATGTAAAAGTTAAAGCGCGGGGTGGTTAGTTTGGCTTTTGAGTGGAACTAATAAGATAAGGAGAAAGGTGCATTGTTTTGAAAAAGTAAGAGCCACTTGAATTGAAAAGAAAAAAAAAAGAAAGAAAAGAAGAGTTGCTGTGAAAAAGAAAAAAAAATATTCCTTGATAAGTGGTGGTTCTTGATGTAATTATGCTTAAAGAAGTATGGGGTAATACACATTGATGTGAAGGTGGAGTTTTGGTTCGACATAAGTAGGGTCTTAAATGTTAAAATGTATGTATTAAAGTGCTTAGGGAGGTGTAGTCACTCTTATATCTAAATGTATCCTACCCGTCCCTCAGCCTACATTACAACCAAATAAAGTCCTACTTGATCCTAGACTGAATGAGCTCGATTAGTAGAGTAGTACACTACGGGCAAGCCTATGGAGCATATTTTGTGGCACAAGAATATCGTTTCTGAGGGTGAGTGAATTCTGTCTATTTTGAAGTTCCTCATTGTGCGTGAATTTTATTTGATTGTGGAATGAGTCTCTTTTGTCGTGAGCAGGCACTTGATTCATGAAGGAAAGGTAAGTCTTGACCTCTGCGTTAGAGTAAGTGAGTAAGTTAGGAATATTTCGTGGCCCGTGAGAGTCAACTCTTGAGGTGTAGATGTTACACTACTTTGCTCAATCTATGTGAAATATTCTTGGTGTGACGAGTTAGGGAAGCCGTTTAGTGAAGTTAGGCCTCTGTAGAGTGTGGTTTGATTGCTCGGGGACGAGCAATGGTTTAAGTGTGGGGTGTTGATAGTAGGCTATAATTATGTAATTTAGCTACCATTTACGCGTGAACTTATCTGCACTTTATTGATATATGAATGTTAAATGATAACAAATTGCTCTAATTAAGAACTTTATGCTTTGCAGGAGCAATTCCGGGCTATGACGACATTAAAGAGTGTTTTGGAGTTAATATGGAGCAATGAAGGTCAATCGAAGGTTAGTGCGTGCAAAAGAAGAAAGAAAAGATAAAGGCTGAAACTCCACCAGGTGCGCGGTCGATCCGCGGCCGCGCACTGGCCGCGCTCGTCAGGCAAAATACTGGGTAAAATGCGCGGTCAATCCGCGGTCGATCCGTGACCACGCACGGGCATCCAAGAAAAATTAGCCCAAGGCCAATTTTTTAATTCCAAAGGCGACTAACCTTAACCTATATGAAGCCCAGCTCGTCCACAAAGAGGGTATCTTGGTTTTTAGAAGAATTGGGAAGGCAAGAACAGGCAAGATGGAAGATTCTGCAACGAGTTTTTATCTTTCTTCCTCTATTTTTTTATCATTAATGATGAATTCTATTGTTGAGATTATGAAAACAATTATGTATAGCTAAACTCCTAATCTAGAGTTTTGATGGAACCTATTGGAGGATGATTTTCTTGTTATGTTAATATAGATTTGCTATAGTATTTTCTCTATTTGTTCAACTATATTGTGATTGTTGTTGATTGAAGGGCCCTCAATCGACTGTGCCTATGTAGTATGTATTACTCGGGAGAGAGTGCATATTTAGGTAGTTGTTGAACAACATCACTCCTAACATATATGAGGGATCAATACGAAGGGTTTAAAGGTAGGATTAGGGGTAACGAAACATTGGTGTGATCTAAGTGAGCTATACTTAAGGCCAGCTAGCGTAATTCGGGAGAATATGTCTAGTATATTGTTGTAATTACTCGGGAGAGAGTTACGACAGTCAGAGTGCTCATGATCGATAGAGAAGACTTAGGAAAATTTATAGAAAACGTAGCGGAAAGGATTCCGACAATAGGGGAAATCATCATCCTAGATCCTTCCAGTTCTTGTTTACAACCCGTTTCGTAGTTAGTTATTCTTTATTGCATTTTCATTACGTATTATTTAGTTAGTAAGCATCCACTTTATTACTTAAATATTTCTAAAGATTGATTACGAGAATTTGTGTGAGTCCAATAGTTGTGTTTAATAGGTTAATTCCCTGTGGGATTCGACTTCGGACTTGTTAACCGAAATATATTTGCAACGACCGCTTTGTCTTTTTTATAAGGCATAGTTGGGCATGATCACATGCCCGACAGGTCTACAGGAAACACATCCAGAAAGTCTCGCACTAGCGGAACAGAATCAATAGTAGGGGTACCAGCACCAACATCCCTCACAAAAGCCAAATATGACAAACACCCCTTCCCAACCATCCGTTGGAACTTCAAATATGAAAGCACCCTACTGGGAACATAGTCCAGATAACCTCTCCACTCGATCCTAGGTAACCCCGACATTGCCAATGTCACGGTCTTAGCGTGAATCCAGAATAGAATGACATGGGGACAACCAATCCATACCCAGAATCACGTCAAAATCATCCATACTAAGCAATAAGAGATAAACTTTAGTCTCCAATCCCCCAATATTCACCACGCACGACCGATACACATGGTCCACAATAACAAAATCGTCCACTGGCGTAGATACATGAACAGGTAAAACTAAGGACTCACGAGGCATATCTAGATAACGAGCAAAAAATGATAATACATACGAATAAGTGGAACCAGGGCCAAATAATATAGAAGCATCCCTGTGGCATACTAAGACAATACATGTGATCACTGCTTCTGAAGCAACGGCCTCTGGCCTGCCAGAGAAAGCATAGCACCGAGCCTGACTGCCACGTGATCGGCCTCCCCATCTAGGGCGACCTCTAGCTGCCTGAGCCCCACCCCGAGTTGGCTGGGCGGGTGGTGAAGTAACTGATGCAGAAGTCATAGCCGGACCCCTCTTCTGTACTGGACCTCCCAAGGGACGGGGAAAATACCTACTCACATATCCAAACTCCCCACGCTCGTAGCAAATCCGACCCATCAATGGTGAAAGAGACTGAATCGGGCCCCAAGAACCAGAATAGCTTCTAAAAGAACCTGGTACAGATGAACCCTGAACTGATGGAGCATGAGATGAGCTCTGAGCTGGGAGGGCACTGAGAGATGACTGACCCGGATGAGAATTTTATGAACCATGGATAGCTGATGCACCACGATGAACTGGATGAGCTATTTGCGCGAGCCTATAAGGATGACCCCTGCTGTGGTAGGACTGACCCTCAAAAGAAACACCGTTGAAGCCACCCGAACCACGAGGCCTCTTAGCCTCCCTCTCCTCACTCTCCTGACTACGGACCTGCTCTAGCCGCCTATCAGTATCAACCACTTCGTCGAACCTAGCACCTCATGCAATCTCCCGAGTCACAATAAAACACAGTCCATAGTTGAGGCTATCAATGAACCTCCTAATCCTCTCCCTCTCTGTGGGAACCAACCAGATCGCGTGACGAGCCAACTTTGAAAATCTGATCTCATACTGGGTCACGGACATACCCTCATGGCGTAGCTGCTTAAACTGCCCACGCAACTCCTTCATGCGGGTCGGTGGTACAAACTTCTCCAAGAAGAGAATGGAGAACTCGTGCCATGTAAGTGGTGCAGCACCGGCTGGCCTGCTCCGCTCATCGGCCTCCCGCAATCTGAAGGCTGCCCCCAACAGCTGAAAAGTAGTAAATGAGACTCCACTAGTCTCCAAAATACCCGTCGTGCTAAGAATCCGCTGGCATCGGTCTATGAAATCCTGAGCATCCTCTGACTCAGCTCTATTGAATAATGTAGGCCTGAGCCTCCCAAACCTTTCTACCCTCTTATGCTCCTCACCACTCATAGGGGGACCCACCTAGGCCTGAGCAACTGCAACCGTATGGGCTGATAGTACCCCCGGTGTTTGAAATCCCCAAACCACTTGCTCTAGAGTACGGGTGGGAGTATGTGCACCTCTCCATCGGCCTGAGAAGTGGCTGGCGTAGCCCAAACTGAAACCGCCTGAGCAAGGCTAGTGCATACAGCCAATATCTAGGCTAGAGCCTCCTGAAAGCCTGGAATCATATTGGGCATAGCTGGTGCCGGAGCTGGTCCCACCGGCTCAACCACATCTGGGATCTGCTCCTGAGCTGGAGAACCTAGTGGGTCTACAGGTACTGCTCTAGTTGCTATACGAGTTGCACCTCGCCTCTACCGCGGCCCGGCCTCGCATGGCCCTAGCTGGTGGTACTGGTACTCGTCCACCCGGTCTGGTAGCATGTGTCTTCACCATCTATGAGAGAATAGAATAGCAGAAATTTAGTTCCCGAAATCAACAAATTCACACGACAGGAATACAAGAAAGTGAAATTTTTCCTAATTGTTCGGTAGCCTCGAAGATAAGTACAAACGTCTCTGTACCGATCCGCAAGACTCTACTAAACCTGCTCATGACTCGTGAGACCTATGTAACCTAGGCTCAGATACCAACTTGTCACGACCCAAATTCTCACTTGTCGTGATGGCGCCTATCACAATACTAGGCACGTCGACAATTCACAAAACCACACATCTTTAAGTGCAAAAAATAATGAAATAAGCTTAATAGTGAAAATCTCATAATAACTGATAAGAAAATACCGTAGCTCAATACAAAATTCCCCAAAATCCGGGAGTCACTGAGTACACAAGCATCTAAATGAAAACATAGTCGGACTGCTAAAATACTATCCAGAATGATAAAACAGTACTAATAATCTGAAAAGAAGGAGAGTCAAGGTCTGCGGACGCCAAGGCTACTTCCTCAATAGTCTCCAAACGGATAAAGCTCTAAATCTAGCCAGCATAGTTCCTAGAAGTACCAGGATCTGCACACAAAGTGCAGAGTGTAGTATGAGTACAACCGACCCAATGTACTCAATAAGTAACAAGACTAACCTTGGACTGAAAGCAGTGACGAGCTCAGAAAGGTACAGTCCAAAATCCATATTACAACAGTACGGATATTATCACACCTACCCGTATCCATTTGCAAGTTAACGGAAATTGCTACCTACGTGCATTCATGACAAAGTATCCATCAAGTCCTTTAAAATTGCTTGCCAAAGAAACCGAAAGAGGCAAATTACTATACTCCAACAACTTCCTTTCTGTTTTTACACTCTTTTTATCCAACCAAAGATGCAAATTTGCATCAATATACCATACATTCAAAGCATTAGGAAGAAAAAATGGAAAGATGCTGCCGTCTTTAGCTTGAGGGTCTTCCTTTTTTAGGACAAGGATTTAGGGATTATTTTATAGGGGTAGGAATTAGGTTAGGTCAAATGGGGAATGAGTATGGGTTCAATGTTTTGGGCTATTCGAAATTGGGCCTTTTCAATTAAGACCAAACAAAATTAGCCTCAAATTTCATACTCTTTCTTTAAAACAAGACCAAAAATACTACACCATTTACTAATTAATCCTACTTAAGTAAAATAATTATTAAAATAAAACTAATCGTTAAAACAAACCTATTTTTGGTATTTTTCAAATATCATACTAAAAGATAAAAATGGAAAAATCATTGTAAAATTAAAATAATATTCCTGGAAACAAAGTGGAACTATCTTTTTGTATTTTTGAATTTTATGTAAGGTGGATAAATTAAAAGTAACTAGATAAAATATTAATTAGCTAAATAAAAGTAAATATTTTTTATAATTTTTATTTTTTGTAATGAAATAAAGTAAAAGAGTCAACACTATTTAGAATAGCGATACTAAACCTAAACTAAATATTTTACGCTAAAATGTGTAAAATCTTGGGGAGGGTCAAAAATTACATGTCTACAGCTGCCCCTCTTTGACTGGAAAGGCGAAGAGTTTTCAAACAAAGAACGACGAGACAGGTTTTTTGACCCGACCCTTATTTAGAGAGACCAAAAACTAAGAGAAAGGAGTAATGTGACCGAGCCCTGGTATCTGAGCTGCCTACATATCCTTGGTTTTAAAGGAATCAAGCCACGTGTAGTTCAGAATTAGGAAGAGTGATGGAGTATATCGAGGTGGAGAGCCGATTAAGGTGTCGTCGAGGTTCCGGTCCGCGGTCCCGTTATTACATCAGAATCAAAATCTAAAAGACTAAACAAACGTATCAGCTATGAATTACAAAATTCCTATCTATGAGTCTTCTGAAGCTTGATCTTGAGTCTTGGTTGGCTCTTCATGCGGACTCTGATCTGAATCTTGATG
>NW_017678433.1:7809-8469 GCF_001879085.1 Nicotiana attenuata
GTGAGTAAAACCAAGAAAATTTCGACAAGCAAATGTGTCTGCTAAAAACAAAAAACCTGAATGACCCAGATTAGGAAGTGCGTCTCCTAGACTTAAGATTGAGCTTGCGGAAAACTATAAACTAAGCTTGACTAAAGTAAAAACTGACCCTATTCTCCAGGCGGGACCCCTGATTTCAAGAAAACTAAAGATTAATAACTTAAGAAAACTAAAATTACCCCTTTTTTTCAAATACAAACTTTTTTTTAAAATTATCCTAGGAGAAAATTCATCAGACTAGGTTTTCTATCTTAGGTGAAAGATTCATCAGACTAAGACGTTTATCCTAGGAGAAAGTTTATCAGACTAGGTTCTTTTTTTTTTGGTTTCTTAGGAGAAAGATTCATCAGACTAAGATTTCGATCCTAGGAGAAAATTCATCAGACTAGGTCCATTTTTGTTATCTTGGGAAAAAGATTCATCAGACTAAGATTTCTATCCTAGGAGAAAGTTCATCAGACTAGGTCTTTTATCTTAGGAAAAAGATTCATCAGACTAAGACTTTGATCCTAGGAGAAAATTCATCGGACTAGGCCGGCTGATGGCTTTTGGCAACAGAACGGCAAAGCACCGTGCAAGTAGCGCCGCAAGGTGCCATGCGCATGGGGCGAAGCTAGTAAA
>NW_017678433.1:10888-21906 GCF_001879085.1 Nicotiana attenuata
TTTTCTCTTCTTGTTCTATCTTCAAAATCGTTTTTTTTTCAAAACAAGTTGTCCCAGCTTCTAGTTTTCTGGGGGCATGGACCTTTGATTCTTTTTCTCTTTTTTTTTCACTTGAACTTCTAAAAGCTGCCCCAGTTTGTACTCTTGGGGCATTGGACTTCTTCTTTTCTTTTTCTTTTCCTTTTTTTCATTTTGGTTTTTTTTTTTAACTCTTGACTCTAAAGATGATTCCAAAAGAGGGTGGTCAAAGAAAATAACACAGACTCAAACGGGGTAGCGAAGGATATAAAGTGTTTGGATAGCAGAAAAAGGGCCTCCCAGCCTCAAGAACGCCAAACATAGTATCCTTTCGCAATCATGGCATTGATGAACATGTTTATCTTCTTGGTGTGTCGTGGTCGAAAGGCACTTTCCATCCATTAATGTCAAACTTTCGACCACGCTTCAATTGATTCAATATCCTCAAGCCCGATCTTCACCATGATTTGAAGGTGAATTCTACTCGACCTTAATTCCAAGGTATTTCAACTCTTTTTCATCCTCAAAAGTGTCTTTTTCTCAGTTATCCAATTCAAGCTTAAATCAATTTTCTAAGATCTGGCAAAAAATTCCGCATGCATGTCATATCACTAAAACTAGCGGGAAAAGAAATAAGCATGGAACGACACAAAAGGACAAAATGTATTTCATTGAGAAAACAACAAGACAAACAACCGAAAATCCGAGTTACAACCCTAAAATAACCCGTCTAATGAAAATAGCAACAAAACCAAACAGACTCGCACAAACAAAATAGAGGGATAGAAGGGTTTGACTCAATAAAATAAATAAAATATGGATCACAACCCTGAAATAACCCAGATAATAGAAAAAACATCAAAACAAGCTACCAAGATTCCTTTCTAGTAAGGAGAGAATGACTTTTCAATTGCTAAGCTTGACATTTAGCCACAAATTTGCTTATCAGAATTGTCACGACCCATTTTGCTACAGGTCGTGATGGCGCCCAACACCCTGTCAGGCAAGCCAACTCTACATATTAGTGATTTCTCGCTTTACTTTTCCGAAACAATTCCGACAATTTGCTCGTTTAAATCATGAATAAGTGATAATCACCAATGTAAGAAAATGATTATACAAGCCAAAAGAATAGTCTACTAATATGTGTGCCAAGACCTGGTGTCACAAGTATATGGGCATCTAGTAGAATACATAAAAGAATAAATCTATCATACTATCTGAACTAGAATAGATAGCCAAAAGTACAGAGAGACTCCATCACACTGCTGAATGGTGTGGGAGAAGGACAGCTCACCGTGGAATCTCGGGACTCTATCAAGAATGCGCACCAGACTGATAGCCAGATGTACCTGCCTCAGATCCTGTACAATTAAGTACAGAAGCGTAGTATGAGTATATAAACAATATGTACCCAGTAAGTATCCCGTCTAATCTCGACGTAGTAGAGACGAGAGGTCGACTTGGCACTTACTAGGGTCAAATAATATAAGAAAGTGTTATGCTAAGCATGGATGTCACAAATAAATAATAATTCATAGAAATTAACCATTTACATTTAAGGGCATTCAACACAAGATCAATTCACAGAAAAATACCGAGCAAGAAGCATGCGTAAATAGTATCGAGGTCGTACGGCCCGATCCAACATAAAAATAAAGTGTGCACTGCCGGAGGGTCGAACGGCGCGAACCATAGATGCATCTATTACCCCGCTCGCGAATCATTCGTGCGACGCGGTCAATTATAATTAAACACAACGAACAATCAAACAGGGATATATCAGGGAAACAATTATTTAAAGAATGTCAATTTCTCTTTAAAAGGCCAAGGAAATGAAGTTGCTCTATATAAATTCAGTTACCACATTCAACATGATTTAAGCAATCCAAATTGACCATAAAGTTACAAGAATATCACATAAAGCATGCTTTTGGGTCCTAGACTACCCGGACTTAAGCATATTTGTGGATATGCACGAACTCTTGTCACCTAGTGCGTACGTAGCCCCCGCATTTAGTGGCAAATTGTTCAATTATTTCACCTATGGGGACAACTCCCTCTTACAAGGTTAGAAAGGAGACTCACCTCGCTCCAAAGCGTAATTTTCGGTCCAAGCTTAAGCCTAAACCTTCAATTTGGTGCCAAACACTCCAAAACTCACAATTGTAGGTTGAAATCCTCTCTTTGAAAGCTCCCAAATCGCCCAAGTGTAGAGATAAAATGAGATAAATGGCCTAAGTCCCGTTTTTAAAAGTTGTGTCCAGGCCTCTGATGTCGCATTTATGACAAAAGGTTCGCAAATGCGAAGTCGCAATTGCGACAAAAGCTTCGCAATTGCGCACTGGCCCCCCTCATTTTATGATCGCAAATGCGATAAAGGGGTCGCAAATGCGGACCCTGCTGGGTTCGCAAATGCGAGGAAAATGTTGCAAATGCGACAGCTGCCCCAGCTTGGCTTCGTCGCAAATGCGAGGTTCGCAATTGCGAACGTTTCCTCGCATTTGCGAGACCTGCAACATCTCACAGAAACACCAGAAAACTGGGGTTCTTTTTCACCCCAACCCATGCCCGAAACTCACCCGAGCCCTCGGGGCTCCACTCCGAACACCCACACAAGTCCAACAACATTGTACAAACTTGCTCGAGCGATCAAATCGCCGAAATAACATCTAAAACTTTGAATTCAACTCCAAAACGCATGAAATCCTTAACAACACTCAAAATTCCTATTTTTACTACCAGACGTCTGAATCACGTCAAATCAGTCCCGTTTCTTACAAAATTTTACAGACAAGACTTAAATATTATATTGAACCTGTACTGGGCTCCGGAACCAACATACGGTCCCGATACCAACATGATCAATCATTATTAAATTCTTTAAATCCTTAGAATTTCAGTTTAACAATTTTTAACAAATAATTCATTGCTCGGGCTAGGGACCTCGGAATTCGATTCCGGGCATACCCATATTTTCCTACGGACCCTCCGGGATCGCCAAAATGCCAGTCTGGGTCCGTTTACTAAAAATGTTGACCAAAGTCAAACTTGGCCTTTTTAAGCCAACCTTAAGGAACTAAGTGTTCCGATTTCAACCCAAACTCTTCCAAATCCCGAACCAACTATCCCCGCAAGTCATAAATCAGTTGAAGCAAGTACGAAAAGTCTTATTTAGGGGAACAGGGTTCTAGAAGGTATACATTCTCCACCTCTTAAACAAACGTTCGTCCTCAAACGGATAAAGAAAGTACCTAAGTTAGGGAAAAGATGGGGATATCTGTTCCGCATGCCCTCCTCAGACTCCCAGGTCGCCTCCTCGACTGGTTGGCCCCTCCACTGGACCTTTACTGCAGAAACCCTCTTGGATCTCAACTGGCGCTCCTGCCTATCAAGAATGGCAACAGGCTCCTCCTCGTAGCTCAATCTCTCGTCTAGCTGAATAGTGCTGAAGTCTAACACATGAGACCAGTCGGTGTGGTACCTCCGATGCATCGACACATGAAAAACTGGATGGACTCCCGATAAGCTGGGAGGTAAAGCAAGCTCATATGCCACCTCCCCAACTCGCTTCAACACCTCAAATGGGCCAATAAACCTTAGGCTCAACTTGCCCTTCTTCCCGAATCTCATGACACCCTTCATCGGAGAGACTTTCAAGAGAACCTTTTCACCGACCATGAATGATACATCACGCGCCTTCTGATCTGCGTAACTCTTCTGTTTGGACTGTGCTGAGCGAAGCCTTTCCTGAATCGAATTTACCTTTTCCAAGGCATCTCTCACCAAATCTGTATCGTACAACTTAGCCTCACCGGGCTCAAACCACCCAATAGGAGAACGACATCGCCGACCATATAAAGCCTCAAATGGAGCCATCTCGATGCTGGACTGATAGTTGTTGTTGTAAGCAAACTCAGCTAAGGGCAAGAACCGATCCCACTGCCCTCCAAAGTCGATCACACATGCTCAAAGCATGTCCTCCAAAATCTGAATTATCCACTCCAACTATCCGTCGTTCTGAGGATGAAATGCTGTGTTAAGCTCCACACGGGTCCCCAACTCACTCTGAACGGCTCTCTAGAAATGAGAAGTGAATTGAGGTCCTCTATCTGATATGATGGAAACAGGCACACCGTGCAACCGGACTATCTCCCAAATGTAGATCTGAGCCAACCTCTCTGAAGAATAAGTAGTCACAATCGGAATGAAGTGCGCCGACTTGGTCAACCTGTCAACAATGACCCACACTACATCAAACTTCCACAATGTCCATGGGAACCCGACTACGAAGTCCATAGTAATGCGCTCCCACTTTCACTCAAGGATAGGCATCTGCTGAAGTAGGCCACCTGGCCTCTGTTGTTCATACTTGACCTGCTGGTAATTCAAGCACCTAGCCGCATACTCAACTATGTCTTTCTTCATCCTCCGCCACCAATAATGCTGCCTCAGGTCACGATACATCTTCGTAGCACCTGGGTGAATAGAATACCGCGAACTATGTGCCTCCCCTACAATCCTCTCCCTCAGGCCATCAACATTAGGAACATATAGGCGACCCTGGAGCCGCAGGACACCATCCTCGCCGATAGTAACTTCCTTGGCACTACCCTGTAGCACTGTCTCTGAGAACTGCCAAATACGGATCATCGAACTGCCGGGCCTTGATCTCCCCCAATAATGAAAACTGAGCAACAACACACGCAAGGACTCGGCTGGGCTCTAAAATATCCAACCTCACAAGTCTGTTAGACAAGGACTGAATATCCAAGGCTAGTGGCCTCTCCTCTGCCGGAGTGAATGCCAAGCTGCCCATACTCTCCGCTTTCCTGCTTAAGGCATCTGCGACCATATTGGCCTTGCCCGGATGATAAAGAATGGTGATGTCATAGTCCTTCAGTAGCTCAAGCCTACGTGCCTCAAGTTGAGATCCCTCTACTTGAATAAGTGTTGTAAGCTGCGATGATCAGTGTAAACCTCACATGACGCCCCATATAGATAATGCCTCCATATCTTAAGAGCATGAACAATCGCGGCTAACTCTAAATCGTGCACAGGGTAATTCTTCTCATGAATCTTCAGCTGACGCGAAGCATATACAATAACTCTCCACTCCTACATTAATACACAACCCAAACCAACGCGTGAAGTGTCGCAATACACCGTATACATCCCTGAATCGGAAGGCAACACAAGGACTGGTGTTGTAGTCAAAGTCGTCTTGAGCTTCTGGAAGCTCGCCTCACAATCATAGGACCAGCGGAAGGGAGCACCCTTCTGGGTCAATCTAGTCAGAGATGATGCAATAGATGAAAAACCCTGCACGAATCGCCGATAATAACCTGCCAATCCCAGGAAACTCCTGATCTCGGTCACTGAAGTAGGACGTGTCCAACTCTGAACTACCTCAATCTTCTTGGGATATACCTTAATACCCTCTCCTAACACAATATGCCCCAAGAATGCCACTGACTCTAGCCAAAACTCACACTTGGAAAACTTAGCATACAGCTTCTTCTCCCGCAAGGTCTGAATCACTACCCTCAAATGCTGCTCATGCTCCCCCAAGCTACGGGAGTATATCAAGATGTCGTCAATGAAGACGATGACAAAGGAATCAATATAAGGTCTGAACACCCGGTTCATCAAGTCCATAAATGCCGCTGGGGCATTAGTCAGGCCAAAGGACATCACCAGAAACTCATAATGACCATATCTAGTACGGAAGGCAGTCTTCAGAACATCCAAGTCCCGAATCCTCAATTGATGATACCCCGATCTCAAGTCGATCTTAGAGAACACCCTAGCACCCTGCAACTGATCGAACAAATCATCAATGTGCGGCAATGGGTACTTATTCTTGATGGTAACCTTGTTCAACTGGCGGTAATCAATGCACATCCGCATGGTCCCATCCTTCTTCTTGACAAACAACACTGGTGCACCCCAAGGTGACACACTCGGTCTAATAAACCCCTTTGCTAACAACTCCTCAAGCTGATCCTTCAACTCTTTCGGAGCCATATGGTACGGTGGGATAGATATAGGCTGGGTGCCTGGAGCCAAATCAATACAGAAATCAATATCACGATCCGGTGGCATGCCAGGAAGGTTAGAAGGAAACACATCGGCAAACTCCCGAACTACTGGAACTGAATCAATCGTCAGAGACTCTGCGGTGGTGTCCCGAACATAAGCTAGATAAGCCAAACACCCCTTCTCGACCATATGTCAAGCCTTCAGAAAAGAAATAACCCGGTTAGACGTATTAACTGAGGAACCCTTCCACTCCAACCTTGGCGACCCTTGCATTGCTAAGGTAATAGTCTTGGCATGGCAATCTAGGAAGGCGTGATACGGGGATAACCAATCCATGCCCAGGATGACCTCAAAGTCGATCATGTCAAGAAACAGGAGATCTGCTCTAGTCTCGAACCCACAGAATGTGACCACACAGGACCGATAGATCTGATCCACAACCACAGAATCGCCCATAGGAGTGGATACATGAACAGGAGTACCCAAAGGCTTACGAGGAATAATCAAGAAACGGGCAAACAGAGATGATACATATGATTGGGTAGACCCTGGATCAAATAGCACTGAAGCATCCCTACCGCAGACGGAAATAATACCTATGATAACAGCATCTGAGGCCAATGCATCTGGTCTGGCCGGGAGAGAATAGAATCTGGCGGGAGCGCCGGCTGGCTGGCCTCCCCATAACTGAGCGATAGCTGGCTGACCTCTCCCTGTCTGGCCTCCACCTCTAGGACGGCCTCTACCTGTCTGTCCCCCACCTATAGGCGGCTAGGCAACTGGTGCTAAAATCATGGGCTGCTGACCCTGCTGTACTGCCTTGCCCCGAAGTCTGGGGTAGGTCCTCTTCATGTGACCTGGATCTCCACACTCATAACAACCTCTCAGAACCATCACTTGTTGTCCAGAAGCCTGGCCCAGATGACCATAATACCCACCGGAGGAACTCTGAATAGCTGGTGGACGGTAAGAACTCTCTGGCATAGCACTGAAATAGGAACCATAAGAACCCTGGGGACCTGAATGCCCACTTGAAGAACCCTGAATAGCTGGCGGGCGATAAGAACTCTCTGGCATGGCGCTGAAATAGGGGCGTGCTGGAGCACCTCGAGCAGGTGGTGGTGCTGAATGTGGGGGCCTGCTAGGCTGACCCCTCCCAAACTGTCCTCTACCCCTAGCCGGGGCACCTCTGAACTCTCCGGAGAACCTAGCCTTCTTGTCTTGCTGCATCTGCTCCCTACCTCTCAGCCGGTAGCCCTTAATCCTCCGAGAAATCTCCACCACTAGCTGATAAGGAGTCCCCATCTCCACCTCTCGGGCCATGTTGGCCCTAATGCCAGAATGCAACCCTGCAATGAACCTCCGCACCCTCTCCGCATTAGTAGGAAGTATCATCAATGCATGGCGGGATAGCTCGAAAAACTTCGCCTCATAGTCGGTCACAGACATCTAACCCTGCTCAAGCTACTCAAACTGATACCGTAGCTCTTCCCTCTCAGAGGGTGGGATATACATGTCCAGAAATAACTGTGTGAACTTACTCCAAGAGATGGGAAGAGAACCTACTGGCCTGCCAAGAACATACGACTGCCACCATCTACGGGCCCTGCCCTCTAGCTAGAAAGTAGTGAAGTCAACCCCATGCGACTCCAATATCCTCATGTTGTGCAGTTTGTCCCTGCACCTATCAATGAAATCCTGGGCATCCTCATGACGCTCCCCCCTTCCCCCGAAGACAGGAGGGTGCAACCTGGTCCATCTGTCCAACAACTTCTACGGATCACCACCCGCAACTGGTCCGGGCACGGGTACTCCTGCAACAACTGGTCGAGCCCCACTTGCGGGTAGTGCACCCGGAGTCTGATATACTGCAGTTGCATGTCCAGGAGCCTGAGCAGTAGGGGTCTGTGCTCCCCCTCCTTCCTGTGATGTAGCTGGATCCGCTGGAAATAAACCAGCCTGAGTCCTCGCTTTACTTTTCCGAAACAGTTCCAACAATTTGCTCGTTTAAATCATAAATAAGTGATAATCACCAATGTAAGAAAATGATTATACAAGCCAAAAGAATAGTCTACTAATATGTGTGCCAAGACCTGGTGTCACAAGTATATGGGCATCTAGTAGAATACACAAAAGAATAAATCTATCCTACTGTCTGAACTAGAATAGACAGCCAAAAGTAGAGAGAGACTCCATCACGCTGCTGAACAGTGTGGGATAAGGATAGCTCACCGTGGAATCTTGGGACTCTATCAAGAATGCGCACCAGACTGATAGCCAGATGTACCTGCCTCAGATCCTGTACAATTAAGTACAGAAGCGTAGTATGAGTACATAAACAATATGTACCCAGTAAGTATCCCGTCTAATCTCGAAGAAGTAAAGACGAGAGGTCGACTTGACACTTACTAGGGTCAAATAATATAAGAAAGTGTTATGCTAAGCATGGATGTCACAAATAAATAACAATTCATAGCAATTAACATACGGGCCCGATACCAACATGATCAATCATTATTAAATTCTTTAAATCCTTAGAATTTCAATTTAATAATTTTAAACAAAAAATTCATTACTCGGGATAGGGACCTCGAAATTCGATTCCGGGCGTACGCCCAGGTCCCATATTTTCCTACGGACCCTCCGGGACTGTCAAACCACCAGTCCGGGTCCATTTACTAAAAGTGTTGACCGAATTCAAACTTGGCCTTTTTAAGTCAACCTTAAGGAACTAAGTGTTCCAATTTCAACCCAAACTCTTCCAAATCCCGAACCGACTATCCCCGTAAGTCATAAATCAGTTGAAGCAAGTACGGAAAGTCTTATTTAGGGGAACGGGGTTCTAGAAGGCAAAACGACCAGTCGGGTCGTTACATCACCATGGCCTTCTCCAATTTTAATCGGCAAGTTACCGAGAGGATTCTCATATTCCATGTCACCAGGTATCATCCCCACAAAGTGTGCATCATCATGTGCAGGTAAAGGATTCTACATGATATTCTGGGTGTCATTGTCTTGGATCACAATTAGTTTTTCCTGGATCATCCTTTCTATTTCTCTTTTCAAATCTCGACAACTTTCAACATTGTGCCCCTGGGCATTGGAATGATATTCACACCTTTTAGAAGGGTCAAAGATTCTTGCACGTGGGTCCACATGATTTGGAGGAACGGGTGCGATCATGTCATAATGCTTTAACTTCTCAAATAAGTTTGCATAGGACTCTCCTATTGGTGTAAAATTATCTTTCAACCTTTGTTCCCTTCTATACCCCTGGCTTGGATATGGGTTATAGGGCACTTGAAAATTTTGTGGAAGCTGGTGGAGATTTTGCGGTGCTGGTGCTCGCCTTCTGGGGTGCCTTGGTGGCCGGGCAACATACTAAGGTGAAGCAACAGAGAATTGAGGGTTCTGAGGTGGATAATAGTATTCAGGGGAATCATCAGAAACCAGACGAGGTTGTTCAAGCCTTCGAGATGTTCTCCTAGGACCTCTTCTCGACCCTGATATCATCATGGTTTCTTCATCCTTCTCATTCGTGTCACAAAAATTATCAGATGTAATCTGGACAGTCTGAGTTGCGGCTTTGAGAACTGCTTGACTTATAATTCTTCCTGTCTTAAGGCCATTCTCAACCATTTCCCCCATTTTGATTACTTCCGAGAAGGATTTGCCCACTGCGGACATCATGATTTGAAAATAATCTGGCTCCTGAGCCTAAAGAAAGACAGTGATTAACTCGTGGTCATCCATGGGTGGCTTAACTCTAGCTGCTTGCTCTCTCCATTTAATAGTATATTCCCTGAAACTTTCAGTTGGTTTCTTCTTTAGGTTTGAAAGGGAATTGCGGTCTGGGGCGATGCCAATGTTGTATTGGACTTTTTGACAAAGGCCTATGCCATGTCATCCCAGACATACCAGCGAGATGTGTCTTGATCCATAAACCATTCGGAGGCTACTCCGGTAAGGCTTTCCCCAAAATAAGCTATTAGCAATTCTTCACTTCTTCCTGCACCTCATAGCTGATTGCAATACCTTTTCGGGTGGGCTATTGGGTCTCTATGTCCATCATATTTTTCAAATTTGGGGATCTTGAAACCAAGTGGCAAACGAACATCGGGGAACATACATAGATCCTTGAAGGCAATACTCTTCTGACCTGCCAACCCTTGCATGTTTTTCAACTGTTGTTCTAAGTTTTTTCAGTCTTTCGGTCATTTCTTCCTGTGTCATCTTTCGGGCAGGCTTCTCAATGTTTGCAGGAAGATCAAACAAGTACGAGTGGTACTCAAGAGAGTGATACTTCTCTTGCTGGGTAGCAAATTGTGACTCATGATTTTTCTTCTGCACCACCTTCGGTTGTGGGATGGTGAAGACGGGCATAACAGGAGTGGTTGTCTGATTGGTTGTCAATGGCAAACTTTGGGATCGCACAACAGAAATTCCAACTGTAGTCGTACATATGGGATAATGACTGAACCCGGGTGGATAGGAATGATCAGACAATGAGACCGGAATGGCAGTAGTTGAGATGGGTGTGAATTCTAGGAAACCATGAGAAGAAAAGGGCGGTCCTTGTCCATTGGCCTATGGTTGACACATTTCAGTCATTTGCTGCTTTAGTACCCTATTTTCCTCAACCACAGTAGACTTTTGCTGAACCCTCTGACCCTGAGTCTCTTGAGCACTAGTAACAGCTTCGATGTCAGTTGTCATTGGCATTTTTCCCTTGGGTCTTGTGAATTATGGATGTGTTTCCAGCTTACCACATACCGACCACCTCAAACTTTCTTCACAATGCAAAACAAACAATATGTTAGAATGGTCACTCTTCTCCTTTCTTTCTTTTTTTTCTTTTCTTTTTTTTTCTCTTTTTTTATTTTCTTTTCTTTTTATACCATTCGATTCGAACTTGATGTAGTTGCCTACGTATCATGACGCGCATGAATCAGATCTTT
>NW_017678434.1:0-10653 GCF_001879085.1 Nicotiana attenuata
AACCTAGGCCTGGACGTAACACGGCACTCGGTGCCTGAATACATGTGACCGAGCGAACCAACTGGCTGGCTGAATCAGCATGTGGTATCATAACATATTGAATGCGGGAGATAAAATAACACATGCTGATATACTGAAAGTCTGGATGATAAAAAAAATCAAAGTGCGGAAATACTAATACAATTCTGAAACATATTTGTAGCCAACATAGCTTAATATGAAAAGCCTGTGACTCTGTCTAATTGTTACTCTAGTCTATGAAGCCTCTAATGGAATACTGAAAACACTGACTGTCTGGAAATACTGAGGACTGTAAGGTAATGATAATGCCCCGAAATAACTGGGGATCACCAAATAGATGGTACGAGAATCCTAGCGCTCTGAATCATCAACCTGTAAATCATTACCTGCATTGTGAGATGCAGGCTCCGGGCAAAAGGGACGTCAGTACATTTGAATTGTACTGGTATGTAAAGCAACTGAAAGAAAGAATTATAAATGCTGAAACTGAAACTAAGCTGATAACTGGTAACTGAACTGATAACTGAAAAGATAACTGATAACTGATAACTGAACTAATAACTGGAAAGATAACTGATAACTGATAACTGATAACTGAACTGAATAAAGAAAGTAAGGATATGAATACTCCCTCTTCTGAATGGTGAACAGCCTGTTTATCTGAATATTAAACTGCGGCCTCAGGCCCAATATATATATATATGTGCACAACTGCGGCCTCAGGCCCAAAGATGCATAAAACATTAGCTGCGGCCTCAGGCCCAAATATAGGTGTTCAACATCCAGGGATTTAAAATCAGGAACTGAGAATCATACTGCAATACATAATAGTGAAATACTGAATCACGCTGAGTTATATGATACTGGAATACTGGATCACACTGAGTCACATTATACTGGAACTGAATCATACTGAGTTACATAATACTGGAATACTGAATTCTACTGAGTTACATAATATTGGAATACTGAATAGGACTGGAATGAGACATGTATTCTTGAACTGGTTATGAACACTGAAACTGCAACTGTTTATGACATGCTGAGTAAGCTATACTGAGACTTCGGGGAATCAAACCCAAGTCTATATTGAATACGAACTGAGCTCACAACGTTCAGAATGAAAGTCATGAGCGAGTTATGAAGCTAGGGAATAGAAGTTCTACAACTATTCAAGGAACTAGGCTTAACTATATTTCTGAGGCAATTGATACGTCGTAAAAGAAACGTAGTGTAGGGAGAATCATTAAAATTCCCAAACATAGAGAGTTAGCCTCACATACCTTAACTTCCTGCTCTTGAGTGTAATACAACCTTCGCCAACCCTTTCAATTTTAATCTATATCAATACAAGTCAAAGGGATCCCATATTAGCATAAATTCTCATGTTTTGGTCACTTAAGCATTTTCTCAGATACTTGGTGACATAAAGCTTCATAGCCCTTATTAATGGTGTTTCTACACCCAATAACCCATTCTCTTGCTCCTAAATAAATTCTAAAGTCTTAAATGGTTATAATCAACATTATTCTTCATCACCCATAAGGTAAACAACACTCTTAACCAATAATCAGCACTCAACACCCCAACCCTATAATCGTTCATGCTTTTCTATCAAACCCATCAACTCATATCTCATGAACTAGAGTCTATAACCATTAATTCAATGATAGAATCAATTAGAGGGTGAAGATATTACCTTTTTGACGTTCAATCTTCTTGAATTCGAGTTCTAGGGTTTCTTCTCTCAACAATGGTGTTCCAATCGAATATCTAATGATATGAAGGGTTTACCCATATTAATAAGATGTTGGGAAAATAAAATTAACTTAGAATCACCATTAGAACTTACCTTGGGTGGTGGAAGGATCGTTAAGGAGTTAGGTTTTTGAGGGTTCCCCTTTCTAGAGCAAGTTTTTATGTTTTGGGGCTGTGGGGACGAAATAGAGCCTTAAAATAACCCCCCACTAGCGCCCCCACGCACCTGGAGGCCCAACCCGCGCTATTGGCCGCGCTAAATGGCCAGAACGAAACCCCATTAGCGCGGGCGCGCTAGTCTCGCGCTAGTGGGCGCGCATCTAGCGTAGTGTTCTGTAAAATGCTCATAACTTTTTGCACAGATATTAGTTCGGGCTCCATAATATATCATTAGAAAGCTATTTCAAAGCCTACAACGTTTTTGCTTTGAGTTTTCCCAAATTCCTTACACATTTTCAATAAACACTTATGGAATACAGACCTTCTGCAAACTTAGTCGATTTTGTCAAATCTTATGCACCTCACTTTCCATCTTGATTTTGAAACAACTATTTTCACCCATAATCATCTCGATGAGACTTCACATGCTCAAAATATAACCTTACTACTCCCTTAACTCATTCATACCTATGTTGAATTTACGGGGTGTTACATTATCTCCCCCTTGGGATCATTCGTCCTCGAATGATTGTCCTGATTGTAACTTTTGCTAACTCCGGACCTTAAACAGGTCTGGTGGAACCATGAACATTCATTGACCCTTGCATACTAAACATAATGAATACATGATTACTGAACTGCTGAGATACTGAACTGAACTGCATTGACTGAATATTGATCTGCCATGAATACGTGAATACTGAACTAACATGGATATCTGAATATTGAACTGGCACGAATATTTGAGAATTGAACTAACATCAATATCAGAGTACTAAGCTGGCATGAATATCTAAGTATTGTTCTGACATGAGTAGCTGAGTATTGAACGGACTTGAATAGCTGGGTATTGAACTGACATGAGTATCTGAGTACTGAACTGGCATGAGTATATGAGTACTGAACTGGTATGAGTATCTGAGTACTGAACTGACATGAGTATTTGAGTGCTGGAAACTTGAATGTTATAACATTACACGTGAAATACTGGTTGTACCACACCGATCCTTTGCAAGATTCTATATGGTCCAATATAGTAGGGACTTTGCTTTCCCTTCTTCCCAAATCTCATAATGCCTTTCATAGGCAAAACTTTCATAAACTCTCAATCACCAACTTGAACCAACCAATTGGCGATCTACACCTTCTCAGAGTTTCGCACGATGCCATCTTGGTACTGGAATGGTAGATGTTATTATTAGCAAGGTCAATGAGAGGTATGTGATCATCCCAATTACTCTTAACATCAAGGACATATCCTCAACTGTTTAAATAAAATGCTCTGCCTGGCCATAAAGTTTACGACGTTCTTTTTCGTGTCGTTCAACCAATAAATATCCTTGGTCATGATGCATATTTGGGAACCTGGATG
Organism: Nicotiana attenuata; assembly: GCF_001879085.1. Classification (NCBI taxonomy): domain Eukaryota; kingdom Viridiplantae; phylum Streptophyta; class Magnoliopsida; order Solanales; family Solanaceae; genus Nicotiana; species Nicotiana attenuata. The sequence goes on from NW_017678434.1 coordinate 3,311, forward strand.
GAAAGAATACCTAGAATTATGGGCTTCTAACATGATATTCCCTCTTTAAGTCCATCTATGTCTGGGACACACAATCTGTCCTAGTACCTCAAAGTCCTATCATCTCCCCCTTATTCAAAAGACATCATCTTATACTTGTGAATCTCCTCTTCAAATGCAACACGTAGGGATCATCAAATTGTTTCTCCTTCTCTTCAACTACTAATGGGGAGCAAGTTCTGTTCTAGACAACTCCGTCATCTTTAGAGTCCAAAGTCGAACTCCTATCTTGGCCGGTGAACTTCTTTTACCAGAGTTCTCTTATCTACCTCAATCATGAGTTATACTTCCCACACTTTATCTTCTTAAGAATTCCCTGAAAACACTTATAGAATTGTTGTGAGCTAAGTCTTTAACCAGTACTCTGAAGACTAGAGTCTCGTGCAATGACACTACCCTCGTGATACATAACTGGGCATGATTTTATAGCTTTTTGTGATCACTTTATCATCAATAACTAAACTCGGTGATCACTCTACTCACTTCGTGTTTCTTACACATGCTGGACATAATCCCTATGGTAATTATATAATTTTTCCTCATTACCGAACTGATTTTCTTTTTCATATCCCATGCTAACTATTCGGGTTTCAAATCTCTAACTGGACTTACTGAAAATTTTCACATCACCCCTTAGACCAAAGTTCTTATACTTGTGGATCCTTCTATTTTTGTTGGGATTCAAATAACTTTCCTTATTTTTTGTAATTCTTTGCACTCTATGTCAATGACGACTCTTCTTCCAACTTACTTCTGAGAAATCTTTCTTACTAGGAAAAAACTAGATTATTCACTTAACGGAAAGCTAATGTATTCACAACTATCATATACAATCTTAATAATTTAACTCTGCTCACACTGTCAATTCTGGAGAAACCACATTACGATAATTCCTAAAGGCAATTCTTCTATAGTTTGTGCTCTCACTGCTAGCTAATATTTTTTTCCCACTGCTACTGTACTTCGAGTTTAACTTAAATTCTTTGGGTTCTAACATGTGTTCGGTATTTCAAATTGTCATCCACTCATTAGAGTTAACCTGGTTAAGTGAATCAAATTGTACCTCTACTAGCTCTGCTGAAAGTGCTAATTCACTGTATCAACTCAAAACTTACTTATTATTCTTTTACTAACCACATGCTATCATCATATCTTCTAGTCATTTGCATGAGTTGTACGAACTCACATCTTTGGTAATAAACAAACATTTCTAACTCCTAGGTATTTTACCCGTAGGCTCCTTTCTGTCCAAAACTATAGTGACCAATATTAGGGTCTGACATCTGAACTATCATCATCCAATTTGTGGCTCTATTTCCAAAAATTAAAAATGAAATTGTTTCATGAGGTAAAACACATATGAATACGCTACCATACACAAACTTATCCTTCAGAGTATATCATTATCTAATAAATCACTTCTTCCGCCATCCGGTGAGTCTTCGGTCTTAATCCAGACCTAACGTATGCGAAGGTTTCTCTATAATCATTGATACTTACATTTTCTTTGAGAACCCATATGCATCACTGTATACTCACCAGTCACAAGAATTTTGATACACTGAAAATTAGAGATCGGGTAACTGGATAATTGATAATTGGCATACCGAATAACCATAAACTTGCTAGCTGAAAGGCCGCTAACTGGTAACTGAGATAAACTGGTAACCATAAAATATGATAACTGTTTTTGTACTTTCTGATAAGGTCATGCTCTAATATGTACTACTATCCATTGCATCCCGCTTCCAACATCCTCTCAAGTCTCATTTGTTACTAACTTGTACTCTATAATTATATCCCAATGGTAAATCATCCTCTCTAGAACATTGGATTTTTCTTGCCCGCCGCTTGGGCATTCAATACGCCAGGAATTCGATAGGAAGAGAAGGTTACCTACTGCTCTAAGCTTCATGGCATGATCTAGAGTAGAAAGAAAGGAGACAATCCTGGATGTCTTGGTAGTTAACCGTTTATATGAGTGGCCGGCACACACATATAAAGGAAACTCCACTAGACACGGCTTCATAGACTCCCTAGGACTCTTGAACCTAGTGCTCTGATACCAAGCTTTGTCACGCCTCGAACCTAGGCCTTGACGTAACACGGCACTCGGTGCCTGACTATATGTGACCGAGCGAACCAACTGGCTGGCTGAATCAGCATGTGGTATCATAACATATTGAATGCGGGAGATAAAATAACACATGCTGATATACGGAAAGTCTGGATGATAAAAAAAATCAAAGTGCGGAAATACTAATACAATTCTGAAACATATTTGTAGCCAACATAGCTTAATATGAAAAGCCTGTGACTCTGTCTAATTGTTACTCTAGTCTATGAAGCCTCTAATGGAATACTGAAAACACTGACTGTCTGGAAATACTGAGGACTGTAAGGTAATGATAATGCCCCGAAATAACTGGGGATCACCAAATAGATGGTACGAGAATCCTAGCGCTCTGAATCATCAACCTGTAAATCATTACCTGCATTGTGAGATGCAGGCTCCGGGCAAAAGGGACGTCAGTACATTTGAATTGTACTGGTATGTAAAGCAACTGAAAGAAAGAATTATAAATGCTGAAACTGAAACTAAGCTGATAACTGGTAACTGAACTGATAACTGAAAAGATAACTGATAACTGATAACTGAACTAATAACTGGAAAGATAACTGATAACTGATAACTGATAACTGAACTGAATAAAGAAAGTAAGGATATGAATACTCCCTCTTCTGAATGGTGAACAGCCTGTTTATCTGAATATTAAACTGCGGCCTCAGGCCCAATATATATATATATGTGCACAACTGCGGCCTCAGGCCCAAAGATGCATAAAACATTAGCTGCGGCCTCAGGCCCAAATATAGGTGTTCAACATCCAGGGATTTAAAATCAGGAACTGAGAATCATACTGCAATACATAATAGTGAAATACTGAATCACGCTGAGTTATATGATACTGGAATACTGGATCACACTGAGTCACATTATACTGGAACTGAATCATACTGAGTTACATAATACTGGAATACTGAATTCTACTGAGTTACATAATATTGGAATACTGAATAGGACTGGAATGAGACATGTATTCTTGAACTGGTTATGAACACTGAAACTGCAACTGTTTATGACATGCTGAGTAAGCTATACTGAGACTTCGGGGAATCAAACCCAAGTCTATATTGAATACGAACTGAGCTCACAACGTTCAGAATGAAAGTCATGAGCGAGTTATGAAGCTAGGGAATAGAAGTTCTACAACTATTCAAGGAACTAGGCTTAACTCAATTGATACGTCGTAAAAGAAACGTAGTGTGTAGGAGAATCATTAAAATTCCAAACATAGAGAGTTAGCCTCACATACCTTAAATTCCTGCTCTTGAGTGTAATACAACTTCGCCAACCCTTTCAATTTTAATCTATATAATACAAGTCAAAGGGATCCCATATTAGCATAAATTCTCATGTTTTGGTCACTTAAGCATTTCTCAGATTACTTGGTGACATAAAGCTTCATAGCCCTTATTAATGTGTTTCTACACCCAATAAATAAATTCTAAAGTCTCAAATGGTTATAATCAACATTATTCTTCATCACCCATAAGGTAAACAACACTCTTAACCAATAATCAACACTCAACACCCCAACCCTATAATCGTTCATGCTTTTCTATCAAACCCATCAACTCATATCTCATGAACTAGAGTCTATAACCATTAATTCAATGATAGAATCAATTAGAGGGTGAAGATATTACCTTTTTGACGTTCAATCTTCTTGAATTCGAGTTCTAGGGTTTCTTCTCTCAACAATGGTGTTCCAATCGAATATCTAATGATATGAAGGGTTTACCCATATTAATAAGATGTTGGGAAAATGAAATTAACTTAGAATCACCATTAGAACTTATCTTGGGTGGTGGAAGGATCGTTAAGGAGTTAGGTTTTTGAGGGTTCCCTTTTCTAGAGCAAGTTTTTATGTTTTGGGGCTGTGGGGGACGAAATAGAGCCTTAAAATAACCCCCCACTAGCGCCCCCACGCACCTGGAGGCCCAACCCGCGCTACTGGCCGCGCTAAATGGCCAGAACGAAACCCCATCAGCGCGGGCGCGCTAGTCTCGCGCTAGTGGGCGCGCATATGGCGTAGTATTCTGTAAAATGCTCATAACTTTTTGCACAGATATCCGTTCGGGCTCCATAATATGTCGTTAGAAAGCTATTTCAAAGGCCTACAACTTTCTTTCTTTGAGTTTTCCCAAATTCGTTACACATTTTCAATAAACACTTATGGAATACAGACCTTCTGCAAACGTAGTCGATTTTGTCAAATCTTATGCACCTCACTTTCCATCTTGATTTTGAAATAACTATTTTCACCCATAATCATCTCGATGAGACTTCACATGCTCAAAATATAACCTTACTACTCCCTTAACTCATTGATACCTATGTCGAATTTACGGGGTGTTACACCTACCTACTTGAGTCATTTGATCCCGGCCTTGGGAAAGACTTTCAATGATGTGTTAAAAATGGGGGAGCTAGTAGAAGAGGGAATCAGGTCAGGCAAAATCATGATTTGTTCGAAAGACACTCAGAACATCCTAGTAAGCTTGGGTGGAAGAAAGAGAAACAGAAAAGATGATCTGATGGGCTTTCCTGTTCAACACTTCCAGCCTCGACATCGTCCCCATGGATATCCCTGTGCACCATATGTTCCACATCCACAAGGCCCGCGATGGCCCGCACCACGTCCACAAATGTCTCACCCGCCTCCACGAGCTTACCGAAACCCTCTTGGATCCGGTTTCCGGCCCAATCAAGCATTTAGAAACGAGAGGTTGCGGAAGAAGAAAACCTTCACTCCATTGGGAGAGTCATATGCCAGTCTGTTTTAGAGGCTAAGGAAAGTGGACATGTTGAAGCCGATTCAGATAAAAATGCCAAACCCTCTTCCAAAGAAGTTTGATTTTTCTCAATGATGCGCATATTGCTCAGATGCCCCGGGGCATGACATAGAGAAATGTTGGCGCCTGAAAAAAGAAATTCAGGAGCTTATTGGTGCAGGTGACTTTGTCGTGCAAAATCCGGATGCAGTAGACACTAGCCAAAGTCCATCGCCTGTTCATAATCAGACACATATGGTGGGTATGATTTGTTCTGAAAAGGAATATGAGAATTCTTTTGAGGTCCTCGGAGGTCCATGTACTGCGAAGCTTTCAGCACTATCAGAGGTTGATCCTAAGAACGAGCAGGCGAAGGGAACCCAAAAGCAATTTGTTAAGAACAATGTGATAGAGACTTATGAAGGTCCTAGTATGGTTGATGCAGAAGTCAGTGGCTAAGATGTTGAGTTTGGTGATCGGAAAGACGCTCTTTTCTTGGTTAGCCAGGGAGGAGTTTTGGTGGTCTATTTTGTTGTCATTTCTGTTGTCCGGGTTATTTCAAGGGTTGTAATCCGGATATGGTCTTGTGACTCAAACTTTTCTATCCTTTTATTTTGCCTAGTTCCTTTAGTCGTAGCAACTCATTTAGTGTTACTTAGTTTTGTTCCAGGATTGTACCCCAGTTTGTTTTACTTGTTCTGTTGTTCGAACCGTTTCACCGTCTGTCTAATGCAATTTCCTGTCTTTTGTTATTTCCAGTCATTCTTTGTTTAGTTCTCTTCTATCCTTTCATTTTGTCTTTTGTCTAACACTGGTTCTAGTGACATGACGTGCATGCAAAATTCTCAGCCTGGTCTTAAAAAGTCAGTCTAGTCATGAAGCAATGGAACAATTTTGAAGATGATGGGGACATTTGAGGGAAATAAGTAAAGGCATCTTGAGATCACTTCAAGCCCGAATTGTGTGAAACTGGGGCAGATAGAACACAAGAAACCCNGAAATAAGAACCAATTTGGACATTTTGAGATCATTTGAAGCCCGAACCATGTGAAACTGGGGAAGATAGAATATAAAGAAACACTATTGAAACGCATCCTGCCGTATCAGGTTGAAGCTAAAGGCAGGTTTGTTCCAAATTGGCAGGGGCGTTTGTGGTAACGAGTGTTGTCCAGTGGTGCTTTGTATTTAACAGATGTAGAATGCAAATGTGTGGATATGGTTATCAGATCTGGTATAATCACGAATGTTTTCCTTGGTTTGTTTAGTTGTGTAGTTTGTACTTGGCATGTTTTGAAGATTGGAATGACGAAGGCATTTTGTTCTGCTATCTAAACACTTTGTCCTTTGTTACCCCTTTGAGCCTTATTTCCTTCATACCCCTCTTTGGAATCAGTGACAAAATTCGGAAAACGCGAGAAGACAAAAGATAAAGTGAAAAGGAAAAGAAATAGAAAAAAAAAGAAGAAAAAAAAGAAAGAAAAAAGAAGAAAAAAGACAAACAAAAAGGAAAAAAAAAAAAAAGGAAAAGGAAAGAAGAGAAAAAGAAAAATCACAACAACAAGGCAATTTCTATGACATGAACTACGTTCGACCTGATTCCTTTTAAGGATACGTAGGCAGCCTCACGATTCGGTCCCATCAAAATAAAAATCCAAAAGTCCCCAAGCAAGAAACTGGGGCAGAAGTTGTGGCTGTTATAAGAAATCTGATTCCGAAAGTTGTAATTTTGAACCCATTTAAATTGTTTCGAGCCTTTGATACCATTTCTTTCTAACCCTATCCAAAAAGCCCATGTAACAGTCCAAAGAAAGACCTTCTGATCAGTCTTCGAGAGACGCCAAGTCGAGCAAGTAGAGGTGAATCATATTAGGGGCAACACTCCGGTCCAAACAAAGGAAATGAAAAATGAGAGAGTCTTATTGATGAAAGCCCTCACGGGTACCGCAAGGCAATGAAAGCTGAGAGAAATCAAAAATGAGAGAGTCTTATTGGTGAAAACCTTCACGGGCACCATAAGGCGACGGTGAGTTGAGAGAAAGACCAAAATGAGAGAGGCTTGATGGTGAAAACCCTTCGGGCACTACAAGTTGAATAAGGATTGTGAATCAGATTGGATAAGCAGAGCATTGAAGCCCAGTTTCACGGCAAAAAGGTACAACAAGAGCTGAACATCAGATTTGCTTAACGGAATAGGCCGCAGGTGCATGTCATGGTCATTAGAGTTGGTATCCACATCCGATAGGTTTCTACTTTGTAGTTTTCTTGTTAGGAATCATCTCTTTCCATTGTCCTCTACTCTGTTCCTTTTGTCTTGTTTACTTCCTCTTCCTGAGTCTGTTCGGTCAGAACAAGTGAGAATGACTTCAAAATTTGCCACCAGCTTTCCAATTGCACAAAACGGGGTC
>NW_017678434.1:12021-21900 GCF_001879085.1 Nicotiana attenuata
TTCAGCAATCAGGCGCCCACCTGGAGAGCAAGGGAATACAATTCAAGTTTCAGCAATCAGGCGCCCACCTGGAGAGCAAGGGAGTACAGTTCAAGATCTAGCTTTCAAATTCTTAGTAACATTTGGTAAAATGATTCAGTTTACACTCACATATGTACCTAGCTACAAAACCGGGAGCAAAAATTTTTCTTTGTTTTTGTCTATTTTGTTGAAATCAGGCGCCCACCTGGAGAGCATGGGAATACATTTCAAGTTCAGCAGTCAGGCGCCCACCTGCAGAGCACGAGAATACATTTCAAGTTCAGCAATCAGGCGCCCACCTGGAGAGCAAGGGAATAACAAGGGAATACAGTTCAAGTTTCAGCAATCAGGCCCCCACCCGGAGAGCAAGGGAATACAATTCAAGTTTCAGCAATCAGGCGCCCACCTGGAGAGCAAGGGAGTACAGTTCAAGATCTAGCTTTCAAATTCTTCGTAATATTTGGTAAAATGATTCAGTTTACACTCACATATGTGCCCAGCTACCAAACCGGGGTAGAAAATTTTCTTTGCTTTGTCTATTTTTGTTGAAATCAGGTACCCACTTGGAGAACAGGGAGAAGTATGACGAAGCTTATGTGTATAGGATTTTCTGCTCGTACTCTGTCAAATTCTAGTATAGTTTATGATATCGTCCCACAGAGATTGGACAATCTAAGCTACAGACTTGTAATATTTTGACTACTATTTGAGAGAACCAAATTGATGAGAGGTGTGTTTGAAATTATGAATTAAGACAAATTTCTTCTGAAAAGTTTATATTTAAAAAGAGTTGGGAGTCGTTGAATTCACTTGATATATCATTACAGTAAAATCTCAGGTTCATACGTATTTCTCTAAAGAATAATTGCTTATTGCTAATACAATTATATTTTTACACTAAGAAATAAATAAATAACTAACACTCCGCGAGGTTATGTCAATCATTTGATTTAAAACTAGTGACGATTAAACTGAAATATCTTGCCTGAATTGTGCTCAAGCATAGTAAAAACTTTGTGAGAATATTTTTACTAGAAAATCAATAATTTTGCCTTCAACAATTTCTCCGTGAGAATTAAAACTAAGGAAAGCAAGATTACAGGCTTGAAACAATAATCTTACTAAAAATTATTTTAACTCTAATATTTTGTGCTCAAGTGTAGTAAAAACTTCGTGAGAATATTTTACTAGAAAATCAATAATCTTGCCTTCAATAATTCCTCCATGAGAATTGAAACTGAGGAAAGCAAGATTATAGACTTGAAATAATAATCTTATTAAAAATTACTTTCACTCTAATATTCTGTTCATCAGTTATTATATATTAATTTTGCTCCGTGAGAATTACAAAATTAATATAAGAATAATTTAGATATAAAATATGTAGATGTGATAATAATAATTAAAAAATCATCATTCCATCACAATATGAAATGTATATAGAGTTTCACGCCAAGAATGTATTGAAACTGAGATAGTATTATAATTTTGTAACGACCCGTTCGGTCGTTTTGAGCTCTAGCGCGTCGTTCAGCAGTTGGAAGTCATGAACAGCTTCATTTCAGGTATATTGACTTATGCGTATGGTTAGAGTTGAATTTCGGGGAATTCGGAGTCAAATTGGAAAGAAAATTTTCATTTCGGCACCCTTAAGTTGAAGAAAATGGCTAAGATTGGAATTTTGAGTAAACGATCTCGGAATCGGGATATGAAAGTTCCAGCAAGTTCGTATGATGATTTCGGACTTGGGCGTATGTCCGGATTTGGTTATGATAACCCGTGAGCATTTCGGCGTATATTGTTGAAGTTAGTATTTTAGAAGAATTTCATAAATTTGGGTTGGAAGGCATTTCAGTGTTATAGATGTCCGTTTGGGATTCCAAGTCTGGGTATAGCTCCGTATGGTGATTCTGGAGTTGGGAGCGCGATCGGAAGTTAATTCGGATGTCCGGAGGTAATTTTGAAGTCATTTGGCTAAATATAGAAATTTGAAGGTTTTTTGAGAAAATTCGACCGGAAGTGGAAATTTTGATATCGGGGTCGGAATGCGTTTCCGAAAGTTGGGGCAAGTCCGTAATGTCGAATGTGACTTGTTTGCAAAATTTGAAGTCATTCCGGAATGATTTTGGTAAGGTTTGAGACACTTAGTCTCTTTTAAGGAAGCTTAAGTTGGAAAAGTCAACCGGATATTGACTTATGTGTTAGAGGGCTCGAAATGTGAATTTTATGGTTCGGATAGCTTCGTTAGGTGATTTGGGACTTAGGAGTGTGTCCGGAATATTTTTGTGATGACCGGTGTAGAATTAAGCTTGAAATTGGCAAAGTTAGTATTTTGACGAATTCTGATTGATAGGTGAGATTTTGATCCGAGGGTCGGAATGGAATTTCGAGAGTTGCTGCAGCTTCGTTATGTCATTTTGGACTTGTCTGCAAAATTTGAGGTCATTCGGACGTGGTTTGGTTGGGTTTTTGATCAAAAATGTAATTTGGAAGTTCTTGAGATTCATAGGCTTGAATCCGATGATGATTTGATGTTTTGATGTTATTTTGGGTGTTCCGAAGGTTGGGACAAGTTTGAATGATATTTTGGGACATATTGATATAATTGGTTAAGGTCCCGAGGGCCTCGGTTGGATATCGGAAGGTTAACGGAATGGAATTCGGACCCAAAAGAAAAGAAAAAGCTGTTGCAATTTCTGCTGCTAAGCTGTCTTTGGCCAGCAAATGTGCAGTCATGGAGCGTACTTCGGAGGCCTATATCTTTTGATCTACAAGGAATTTTGAGATGATTCAAACATGAAAGTTGTAGCCCTTCATGTCTAGTTTTCGGAAAGCTAAAGAAATCGTTTGGATATCTGTTGAGGAAGTTATGATCGATTGAAGATGACTGGTGGAGCAGTTTCTCCAAATTTTTTGGATTTCATGGAGCCGACTTTAGAAGCTCATATCTCGGGATATATAAAGAGTTATATGGTGTACAACCTATCAAATTAAAGATCTTCGAGTCTAGTTTCTAAATGTTCAAACCGTTTGTCATTTGGATATTTATACAAGACGTTATGGTTGTTTAAACAGAAGGTGTCCGACAAGGGAAAATTTTAATAGGATGTACAACTTGTATAGCACAAGTGCAAGGTACAACTCGACGAAGCACGGGCAGATTCTTTAAACACGGATTTGGCTTATTTCTTTCATTTCTTTCATTTGGCTTGGATGATTTTGGAGATAATTTCAAGGGGGATTTCATCAAGCATCAAAGGTGAGTTGTTTCTACTTATTTCCAAGTTAAATACATGATTATTATGTAAAATTAACCTAGAAATTCATGGAATTAAGCCTAAAATTGATGAACTAGGGCTTGGAATTTTGAGATTCAAATATGGAATTTGGAGGGTCAAATAGACTCTGATTTTGGTAAATTTGATATGTACGGACTCGTGGCGAGACGAGGAATCCGGTAATGTGAATTTTGTAATTTTTCGAGAAGTGGGCCCGGGGCTCGGGTTTTGCTAGTTTCGAGATTTCTGCTATTTCTCGATTGTTTTCGATTGGGTATTGTTCCCTTAGCATATTGTGATGTATTCGCTCTGATTTTGGTTAGATTCGACGCGCGTGGAGGCCGGTTGGAGGGGCAAAGGCGTCTCGAGCTAGGGATTTCGCCGGTTCGAGGTGAGTAATACTTGTAAATGATATCCTGAGGGTTTGAAACCCCGGGTTTGCACATCATAGTACTGTATTGAGGTGACTTGCACGCCGGATAGCGAGCGTGGGGTAGAGCACCGTTGGGGATTGTGACTTGGTCCATCCCGATTGATGAAATTACTACGTATTTGACTGAAACTACTTGTTATCATCATGATTTGTGCTGATTGCCATGTTTTGGGCTTCGTGCCGATTATTTGAATCCTTCAGGAATTGATATCACTGATTTTGCATTACTTTGCATGTTATTTGACCTCGGTCCAGGGTATAAATACTGTTTTGCAAATTCAGCCATTTTTCATGATTTGAAAACTTAAATGATATTTTACTGACGTTTTGAGCTGAGAACTGCTATTTTATTATTGCCCAAGGGGCTTATGTGCATTTTTGGACTGAGCATGGATCGGGCTGCGCGCCGCAGCAGTGTTATAGTAATTTCTGGATATATGGATGGCTCGGGCTGCACGCCGCAGCGGTGTTATATTGATATTGCGCTTGGGCTGTAGGAGCCCCTCCGGAGTCTGAACCCCCACAGTGAGCGCGGGTACCCAAATGGATCGGGCTGCACGCCGCAGCTGTCATATGCATTGCATTGCATTCATGCATTGGTTCCTGTTTGTAATACGTGTCATGACATTCAGCACTCTCATTTCATTGGCATTCATGCTACTTCTTGCACTGTTTACCAGACGCCCTGGTGTTAATTGTTAGTGGAGTGCTGTGCCCGAGGGGCTGACTTATGTGCTGACTTGCACTATCTGATTACGCATTCATTTGCTTAACTGTTGAAAAGGATATTTTCAAAAGGAGTTTTAACTGAGTCCAGATATTTTCTAAAGGATTTTCACGGTTTTACTGTTTTCTCAAAGATTTGCACTGTCTTATATAGCATGATGGAGTGCTTTTACGTGATTTCTTACCGCTCAGTTATTATTTACTTTTATTGCTCACTGAGTTGGAGTACTCACTTTACTCCCTGCACCTCGCGTGCAGTTGCAGGTATTGTTCACCCGGTAGCGGGTTATTAGCTGATTGAAGGTATTACTATTGTAGCTGAGTAAGGTGACCGCCAGCGTTCGCGGCACCGGACGTTGTCTTTAGCATTCCAGAATTTATTTTTGTATAATATTGGCCCTGTAGTTGTGTTCAGGTTTCTTTAGATGCTCGTGACTTGTGACACCCTGGTCGGGTTGTGTTGGGTTGTAAATACTGGTTATTGTTGTCGTTAAGCTGTATTTATCTATTCATTTATGTTTAAAAATTGTTAAAGAGACGATTTGGGTTAGTTGGCTTGCCTTGTCTTCACGAGAGGCGCCATCACGATCGGATTTGGAAATTGGATCGTGACAAGTACAAAGATCATATTGGTGTTTTGAGTAATTTTTGACAGTTTNTATATATATACACACACACACACACACACACATATAGACACAGACGCACGATTCGTAGTACTATTCATCCCTTGTATTACAAAAGTATTAACGGCTTACATTTATATTATTTAGATAGTAAATACAAAAGTGATTTTTAATTTTGACCATTGTTGACCTGAATGGAGACCAACTCTGGTCGCTATTTTTTCAAGAATTTAATTTAGCGACCAAAACTGGTCGCTATATTTAAATCAAATTTAATTATATTTCATATAATATTTAAATTAATAATATAATTATTAAAATTGTATAACTGGGTCCCATTGGAGCGACCAGAGTTGGTCGCTACCTGCCTACCCTTTAGTTAGCGACCAACGTTTGTCGCAATTTTTATATTATATATATTTATATTTTATAATTTTTTTAAAATAATAATAGTGGGTCCCACATGAGCGACCAACATTGATCGCTAATCTCAGTAAATGTTTGACCAAGAAAGTCTGACCAGTCCAGTCAACATTTTGACTATTATAGCGACCAATTGGCGACCAATCTTGGTCGCTATTGTGTTTCTTTTATTTATTTTATTATTTTCGCTAGTTTAGCGACCAACTTTGGTCGCTTTTTCTCACAGACCAACTTTGGTCGCTAAGTTTTGGTCGCTTTTTTCCGGATTTCTAGTAGTGCAATTGGCTGGATACTTGTATCTCTAATAAATCATACAAAATTGTTATAGTACTTTTTATAACTCATTACATGTGATTTGAGTAAGTAAGGCCTCACCTGTTTGCACTTATTGGAGGTCTGAAACTTATAATTCAAATTTCAGACATTAAGCTAATCTTATAGTACTTCTCTTACCAATTACAAACTACACTGAAGTTAATTTATTCTGAAGAAGTGGAGTATTTTCAGGCATTCTTTTGATCCTTGTTCTCGTTGCAAGCATTTCTGAAAGATCCTAAATTGTAAAAACCACAGGTTAAATCATTCTAGATATTTTAATGCTACAAAGAGATTCTGCGGATCAACTAGTTAAATTGCAAAATCCCATTGACAATTAGAAGCTTAGATACCATATGAAATAAATGGACAAAAGAAAACTTAACTTATTATTGTAGACAATATAAAAGAGCTTTTCTTATATATAAATTTAGGTTGTTAAAAGTAAGATATGTTTAGACAACATGAGTAAAAAATATTAAAGAATAAGAAATCAAAATATTAGAAAATCTAATTATGACAGCGTTAAGGATACACTCCAGCCGGATATCCTTTATTTGTTATTTAAGATTTTGGCACATACATTATGAAAATTATTTAAGAATATTAATCATAAAGATTATTTAACTAATCATTTATCTCTTCTAAAAAATATTCTAGAGATAGATAAGATCTTTTAAAAAAAATAGATCATTTATTGGAGCAAAGGCAAATTTGAAAAAAAAATTAATGCCTTTTGTTTCTCAAAGAGGCAACTATTTACAAATTTGTTTGGCTAAAGAGATAAATAAAAATAAAAAGAGAAATAAAGTAGGCAAAAACTTACACACATAAAATATTTACATCAAATCAATAAATGCATGCAAATCATTTGTCTTTTATACATCATATCTATTACTTAACCATATAAAAAGATATATATTTTTACTTTGATTATTAACTGCTACGATTGAATTGATCGATTTGACGTAAACAAGGATGCGGATCGAAGAAAGTACTACTTATATTGTTAACCTATAGATATCCTATTCCTCTTCGTTCCAGCTTATTTGGCAATATTTTCTTTGTATTTTATTCCGAAAAGAATGACAACATTCTAAATTTAGAAATAATTTAATTTATATTTTTCGTTGTACCCTTAATGCTATATTTTTGTAACCACACAAATATTATGACTTTTCTAGAACCACAATCTCAAATTTTATAATCATACAAATATTAGTTATAGGAATTTTTACATTCCTATACCATATAGGAAACTACATTACCCTCAATGTTAAAAGTTTGATATAATTACTTTTAGTATACCTAATTACCAATTCTATACCATAAGGTGTTTTAACTGTACATTAATTGTACCTTATATCACTCCTAAATTTATGGTACCGTATATTCCTCCAAATCCCCATTCCCCCACGTTTCTCTCTCCCAACCCCACACCCTCACCCACGTATCACCACACACCCAGAAACCAGAAAAATCAAAAAAAACAATTGAAACCCTTTGCTAAATCCAGAAAAACAATTGAAACCCTCTACCATTAACGTCCAAAATCAAGGTTTTTTCTTCTACAACCAGTCAAAATTGAAGTCAAATCTTCAAAGTTACATACACAGCAATAACTTTTGATGGTTATGATTTCGGGTTCCTTCAGTAATACAAGAGGAAAGGAAAAGAGAGCAACAATTCCATCATTGACAGCCATAAAAAAGCTTTAAAGCTTTGAATTCAAATTTGGGTTTTCAAAAATCATTATTTGTTTGGATTGGGTGTTGTTGTAAATAATTGAAAATATGGTTTGGAGTTTATATCTCAATTTTGAGGGATTTTGGTGAAGATTAGACTTGGTTTTGGCTGAATTTCAGATTGAAATTCGAAGAAGAAGAAGAAGAAGAAGAAGAAGAAGACGTATATTGCAGAAATTGTAGAAAAATTCTAGACTGTTGTTTATTTATTTTTGAGCTTTGTGTTAAAAGTTTTGATGGGAGCTTGTTATTCCACTTCGTGTGTTTTGGAGCTAACTTGTGCAAAGGAGAAGATATTTTTTAAGTTATATATATTGCTAAAACTTTAAATTCGAGAAAGTATGGTTGTATTGTATTTAAAGAGGCGTGAATTTGTAGAATATGTTCAATGTTTCTACAAATTATCTACAAAATTTCTTAAGAAGTTCTATCCCTTCATCATGTTTTTTTGGATTCCATATTTAGCATAGCAGTTTCGTAAGGAGTAACAAGAGCATATAAGAGAATCACAGAATCGTAGCATAATCGGGATTTTCGACATAATTGCGTTTTTTGCAGAAGATTTGTAGAAGTTTTAGTCGTTTTTGATTTATGAAAACAGAAAACAAAGCATTTACAATCAGAATACAAATAATCTACAATTTATCGACAAAATATCTACAAACTGGGTACATTGAAATTTAATATCCCAATTCTCATTCAATTGTAGCATAATTGGAATTTTCGACATAATTGCGCTTTTTGCAGAAGATTTATAGAAGTTTTAGTTATTTTTAATTTGTGAAAACAGAAAAAAACATCTACAATCAGAATACAAATAATCTACAATTTATCTACAAAATATCTACAAACTGGGTACATTGAATTTTAACATCCCAATTCCCATTCAATCGTAGCATAATTGAGATTTTTGACATAATTGCATTTTTACAGAAGATTTATAGAAGTTTTAGTCATTTTTTTATTTGTGAAAACAGAAAATAAAGCATCTACAATCAGAATACAAATAATCTACAATTTATCTACAAACAAACAGGGTACATATTTGGACTCAACATGCTTCCCCTGAAATGTATGTTTCACATTTTTGATACATATTTTTGTCCAAACAGTACTAAATCATCCACTTAAATACAATTTTCATACAATGTTGTTCAACTTTCATACAATAAGTAAATGAATAAAAGAAAAATAAATAAACAACAGTCTACAATTGTTCTTCAATTTATCTACAATTTTTCTACAATTTCTGCAATATACGTCTTCTTCTTCTTCTTCTTCGAGTTTCAATCTGAAATTCAGTCAAAACCAAGTCTAATCTTCACCAAAACCCCTCAAAATTGTGATATAAACTCCAAACCATATTCCCAATTATTTTCAACAACACCCAATCCAAACAAATAATGATTTTTGAAAACCCAAATGTAACGACACGACCGGTCGTTTTGAGATTTTGAACTTCGATCGCCAGTTATCGAGCATGACTTGCCCCGTGTTATGTATTATGACTATGTAGATCGTTGGTTTTGGTTTTCAGAAAAATTTGGAATGAATTTGGAAGAACAGTTTTAGTTGAAAGCTTGGAATTTGAAAGGTTTGACCAAGAGTTGACTTATTGGTATACGAGCTCGGATCGGAGTTTTTATGATTTGGTTAGCTTCGCTGGGTGATTTATGACTTAGGAGCATGATCGGAATTGGTTTTGGAAGTCCTGTGTAAAATTAGGCTTGAATTGGCGAAGATAGTATTCTGGCGATTTCCGGTTGATAGGTGAGATTTTGATCCGGGAGTCGGAATGGAATTCTGAGAGTTGCTGTAGCTTCGTTATGTGATTTGTTATGTGTGCGCAAAATTTTGGGTCATTCGAACGTCGTTTGGTTGGGTTTTTGATCGAATACGTGTTTCGGAAGTTTTTGGAAAACTTAGGCTTGAATCCGATGTGTTTTGAGTAATTTGATGTTGTTGGAGGTGTTTTGATGATTGCAACAAGTTTGAATGAGGTTTTGGGATATGTTGGTGCTTTTGGTTGAGGTCCCGATGGCCTCGGGTGAGTTTCGGATGATCAATCGGACTATTTTCTAAGTTTAAAAGTTGCAGAATTTCAGTTCAGGTGTTGCAGAGATTTATCTCTTCGCGTTCGCGAGAGGACCTCGCGTTCGCGTAGAAGGAAATTGGAAGGCAGGAATTTAAGCCTTCGCGTTCGCGTTTGAAGACTCGCGTTCGCGGAAGGCTAAGATATTGTGCTTCGCGTTCGCATGGACCTGCTCGCGTTCGCGTATAAGGAGTTGGGGTCCAGCAGATTTGCTCTTCGC
>NW_017678435.1:0-4499 GCF_001879085.1 Nicotiana attenuata
GGTTGGTATGATTGGTTGGGGTCCCGGGGGGCCTCGGGTGAATTCCGGGTGGTTAACGGATCAAAAATGGGATTTTTGGAAGAAATATGCAGCCGGTATCTGGTATAACCGCTTCTGCGGAAATGGGATCGCAGAAGCGGCCCCGCAGAAGCGGGGAAGAAGCCGCAGAAGCGGACTAGGGCGAGGGCAGCCAGGACCGCAGAAGCGGCACTTTGACCGCTGATGCGAAACAGCAGAAGCGGTTGGCTAACCGCAGAAGCAGAAAGCCTGAAGCGATGGGAACCGCAGAAACGGGATCGCGAAAGCGGAGAGATTTCCGCTGAAGCGAAAATAGCTGGGCAGTGAGGTTGTTTAAGTCGGATTTTGAGTTCATTTCTCCCATTTTTCATGGCTTGGGGGCGATTTTTAGAGAGCTTCAAAGAGGAATTTCGTCATCAATGTTAAGGTAAGTTATTCCCACCTATTATATGCTAAATACATTGATTATGTATGAGATTAAGCATGGAAATTAGTGTAAATATTGGGGTTTTGGTTGGAAACCTAGAAAATTATAATCTTGGATTATAGCCGCGATTTTGAGTATGGAATTAGGAGAAAGTTACATATTAGAGTTCCCAAGGTCATGGGTAACCTTTATCTTCGAAAAATTTTGGATTCCGGGCATGTGGGCCCGAGGGCATTTTGGTCAACTTTTCGTTCGGGGTTAGGAATTGTTATAAATTGAGTTGTGAAGTATAGTTGAGCATATATTAATGGATTTGTGTGATCATTGGCTAGTTTTGGTGCGTTGTGCGTTGGTTCAAGCCTTCGGAAGGATGTAGAATGCCGGTTGCGAGTCTTCGGAGCGAGGTGAGTCTCCTTTCTAATTCTGTGAGGGGGAAATTACCCCATAGGTGAGTTAAATTGATTATGTGCTCCTAGTTGTGGGGGCTACGTGCGCACGAGGTGACGAGAGTCCGTGCGTAGCTACTATTATGCTATTGTCCGGGTAGTTTAGGACCCAAAGCATGTTAATTGTGGATTAATTGTGAAATCATAGATGGATTGAATTGCTTAAATCACATTAATTTAGTAATTGGATTTTCTAAAAGACTTAAGCTTCGTTTTCTCAAACTATTAAAGAGAATTGGCCTTCCTTGGATAAATGCTCTATGTGGACTTCATGACTGACTGTTTGTCTGTGTGTGTTTATTTTGGAACGGGCCGAACGCCTCGGCAGATTAATAGATGCATCTATCGGCGCGCCGTCGACCCTCGGCAAGTGCACATTTATTTCTGTTGGAGCGGGTCGACGCCTCGGTATGATTTGCGCATGCTTGTACTGCTGCCTGGAACTTAATTAAATTGTTGTTGCCTTTCATGGCTTAAAAATATTCGGAATATATTTAAAAAGGAAATTCTGGAAGATTTCTTATAAAAGAATTAACTGATTATTTGTTCCCTTCTAGTTGGACTAAAATCATGTTGATAGAATAAACCCACTGGTTAGTATATATATATATATATTAAAGAGGAACCATCATTGGACCATTAGAAAGTGTCAGAGTTGACCATCTCGTCTCTACCCCTCCGGGATTAGGCGGGATACTTACTGAGTACACGTTGATTACTTACTCATACTACATTTCTATGCATTTTTGTTGCACAGGTACATGATACATTAGCGGCCTATCGGCGTAGCAGCACGGACGATTCAGGGACTAGGTGAGTTGCAGTATGCAAGGCGACCCGTGGCTCTTTAAAGTCCCATTCTAGTAACTGTATTTCTTTTCCGTCCATTGTATTCCGGACGGATGTTGTGTTGTATTTATATCCTATTCAGTAGCTGCTCATGCACGTGTGACACCGGGTTTCTGGGATGGTTTCAGCAAACTTTGTACTAATTATTATTATTTAAGTTTGAATTCAAGAAATGATCTTTATTTATGTAAAACGGAAGGAAAAACCTTAGATTTTCAAAAGTAATAAAAGAGGAATTAAATGGTAATATAGTTGGCTAGCCTGACAGCGGTGTCCGGCGCGATCACGACCCGTAGTGGATTTGGGTCGTGACAATTTCTATATGCACTGATTACATGAACTTTAAGGTCCTATAGGCAGGATTTCTAGATGACTTATATCATAATTAATTGTTAAACCCTACAGGCATGGTATCTAGGTGACTTGAATCAGAAACATCGAACCATCTTATGTACAGTATTTCTAGTGAAAAAATTAAAGTCCTAAAGTCACGATATCTACCCTTTATTGATGCAAGAAAGTAAAACCCCTCCCATACCCTTTTACTAGATTCCCCGAATTCTATAAAAGTTATTACAACCCAATGAATCAACTAAAATAATAGAAATACATCAAAAACTAACAGCTAGATCCAAGCGGCCTAATTCAATCTTAATGTCCAATAATATGTATTTAACCAACTCCGGGGTCCAGATCTCCAAAGCCTTCTCATTATCCGAGGTGTTTCAAAGTTTCAAGGAACCTCAGGGATTCCAGGCATTGCTTACACCCAGGATGCCATTATGAACAGGATGGTGCAGTGTGGAATAGCCAGCCCTCAGGCATCCAAGTTCAGAGGGAGCTCAGGGGTCCCAAAGCATGGCTTGCAAGAGAGGGGCAGAACTTATAGCTAGGAGTAAGTGCAAAGTGAAAGGGAATTAAGGGGCCATGACAAGTGGTGGTCATACCTAGCCATAAGGTAGGCTGGCACACCCCTGACCACTTTCTAGATGAACAAGTTAGGAGAAAACATTTTGATGGTCAGACAAAGGTCTTGATAGTGATTAGGACACTATCAGGCCTAAGTCAAGGCTCAAGCACATAGTGGGGAGAATGGGAGGTGGGAATTGATTGAGTTAAGGAGTTCAATGAACCCAGTTCAGGATCATAGACAGCAATATTGGGGTGCTGCTATGCCCTGAACAATAAACTCACATACAAAGGGGTAAGAGAATTCATAAAGCATCATATTCACAACAAACAAACAACTGCACAAATTATTTAAATGCTGGACTGTAAGAGAAGGGGAAATACGTTATAATATGCTAGAAAACATGTGGACATAATTAAACACATTGTTCTTGGGGCGTATAAACTAATTGAAACATACCGGTATAGAAGTAAAAAATGCAGAAGAAAGCGAGCAAAGTCCACAGCAGTGTGAGTATCAGAAAGAGAGAGTGAAAGGGAATTGTGAACTCAGATGGTATTCTGTGTTCGTGTGTAAAAGTGTAGAAGGGTAGCCTCTTTTATAGTGTAGAGAAGCAAACAAGAAAGGTAAGAAAACTCTTTTAAAAAAAATCAGTCTCAAATATTCTCCCTTTAGTCAAGGGATTTAATTTCAAACGGAAAAGTGTAAACAAGGAAAGGAAATTTGAATAAAATCCTTCACAGTAGCATAAGAAGGGAAAATACACGAGGTATATTTAAGGAAAGGTTTCAATAGTACTTGATTTGTAAAGAGAAAAGAAAGGGAATCAATCAAACAATTAACAAAATCAAAGTACTAAGTTTAAATCGAATGAACCAAACCAGAAATAGATAAAGAGGGCTTAACAAAAGAAAATCAGTGGCAATCAATCAAGACCCTATCAAAGGGATCCAAAATCAATCAAGCAATCACCAAAAACCTTGGAAGAGGAGCTTCTTGCATATAAAGCAAACAATTCATATAGAAGAGTTTAACATTGAAGTGTTTAGAATCGTAAACAAAAGAATACGAGTTCAACCAGAGACTCATAGTGAGTATGAAGGTACAGGGTCCCCAAAGTGGAACCCTAATTCAATTTACCAAGAAAAACCCCCAAATTCTAGGGTTTCCCCATCGAATCAAAACAGAAACGAGAAGGCAAGTGAACAGACTCAAGGAGTCTCATGAGAATCAGGCAAATACAATGGCGGGCTTGAAACAATCAAAGAAAGGAAACCACTTTAAGGCATGAAGAACATGCTCAGAAAAACTTTGGAATTTAAGAAAACATGCTTAACAAGAACACGAACATAGTTCAGGAAAGCAAAACATCAAGAAACTCAGTAGTAAATATGCATGGTAGAAGAGTGAGAAAAACAGACTAATCATGTGAGCATACATATAAAAGCAGAAAGACAATACATGCGTAATAGAGGAGGAAAACATACGAGCATAATACAGACAAACATCTAAAAGAAAAGAACAACAAGAATCGAAAGACTTTCAGAAACCCTAATTTTGAAAAACCAACGATTTTGAAAAGGAAATTTGGGGAAAACACTCAAAACGTCAAATATAGCATAGGTTCAACACAGATCTAGGCAAATAAACAAAGAAAGAACCTCGAATAGTTTAGGGTTTCTGAGAAACCCTAGAAATGAGAAGGCGTGGAAAGGGTCTGGTCTCGAACAGATCTGAGCCATAGCTAGGCTCTTAAAGCTCGAACACACCGGGACATGGCCGGAGAAGCCATAGAACCACAGATCTACAACGGATCTGAACGGACTTTATCGAGGTCAGGCCTTGAAAT
>NW_017678435.1:5770-15584 GCF_001879085.1 Nicotiana attenuata
TTTCTGAGCTGCCTACATATCCCAGTTTTACAGGAATCAGGCCGTATGTAGTTCAGGAACCATTGACGGAACATGCCGATGGAGATTCGAAAGGACGGACGTGATGCTTTTGGAGAGGCAAGAGGTATTTGGGAAGCTGATCAGCTGCGAGAACCGGAGCGGGACCGCTCCTGCTGAGACGGCCATTTTTAGCCGGTGTACCTGCAAGTGAGCAATATAGGCGTATATTGTGCATAAACTAACACATGATGCAAGTTCCCGTCGGACCATGAATGTTGTCATCGGACGGTTACGATGACGTCCTCGGACCATGATTTCCTGGGCCATGAAGCGCAAAATTAAAGGATTTGCAGGCTATGAAATGACGTTCTCGGGCCATGATTATGGTGCCTCCGAACCATGATGCCTTTGAATAATGATGTGCAAGATATAAAGTGGGGTCCTCGAGCCATGGCATGGTGTTCTCGGGCTATGAGGATGATGCCTCCGAACGATGACACCTTTGGACAATTTGGCGATATTTTAGCCCATGAAATGCAAGGTTTGGTGGTATTTCAGCCGATGCAAAAACGTAAATGGTGATGTTTCAGCCGACAGAAGATTTAAATGAAACAGGCGATGTTTCAGCTGATATGAATATAAAACTGGCGATGTTTCAGTCGACAGAAGATTGAAATAGAGTTTGGCGATATTTCAGCCGATATGAAATAGAATGGCGATATTCCAGCCGATGTAAAAAGTATAAGTAAAGTTTGGCGATATTTCAGCCGATTGCAAGACGTGAGGTGGCGATATTTCAGCCATGCAAGAAAGATAAAGTGGCGGTATTTCAGCCATGCAGGTGGAGGTAGAGCTTAACCTCGGAAGGCAGAAAGGTAGCCTTATGCACTGCAGGGAATGCAGGATGGAGACAACGCTTAGTCTCGGAAGGCAGAAAGGTAGCCTTATGCAATGCAGGAAATGCAGATGGAGACAACGCTTAGTCTCGGAAGGCAGAAAGGTAGCCTTATGCAATGCAGGAAATGCAGATGGAGACAACGCTTAGTCTCGGAAGGCAGAAAGGTAGCCTTATGCAATGCAGGAATGCAGATGGAGACAACGCTTAGTCTCGGAAGGCAGAAAGGTAGCCTTATGCAATGCAGGAATGCAGATGGAGACAACGCTTAGTCTCGGAAGGCAGAAAGGTAGCCTTATGCAATGAGATAAAAACGGGTAGTAATAAAAGATTCTTAGCTGACAGATGGTAGCCGATTGTGATATTGCGACTGCTGGGAAATATTGCGTGCGGACAGCAAAATGCGGGTAGGTGTGATGGCTCAATGCGATTGCGTAATATGTTTGTGACTCCGGCGCCTGCATCCAAAGAAAATTGTGAGTTTTGTCAAGGGGGGAAAGGTTAGTTCGTTTTCCCTTGGCTTCCGGCATTGTGCATCGTTGGGGTAGCGTCGCTAAACAGTAGCAATTCGAACAATAATTATGCATGATTTAGTAAATATAACATAAGTATAAAACGGTTTTGTTTAGATGAACCAACGACTGCAACGTGGTTCAAAACATTGCAACCTTTCTTGCTCCGGAATTTTGAGGGTCCTCCTCAAAATTCTGCCCCAGTTTACTAGGTTGGCACTTCTGACGGCTGTGCTGAATGACTGAAGAATCAACATCGGAATTTTGAGGGTCCTCCTCAAAATTCTGCCCCAGTTTACTGAGGTGGCATCCCTGGCGATGAGTGGCTGAAGACTAACTTCGGAATTTTGAGGGCCCTCCTCAAAATTCTGCCCCAGTTCCAATAGTAGGGGAAAATGAAATTATTGTGACCGAACCCATAGGGCTGCCTACGTATCCCCTCTTAAACGGGAATCAGGTCAGGCGTAGTTCAAATTACATCATAGAGAAATCATAGGTGATTACACATAATATCGTTTCACTGCATCTGAGTTGATTGGCTTTGGCCAGACTTCTCCATCCATTTCTGCAAGAATAAGGGCTCCTCCAGTTAGAACCCGGTGAACCATGTAGGGACCCTGCCAGTTGGGAGAGAATTTCCCCTTGGCTTCATCTTGATATGGGAATATCTTCTTCAACACCAGCTGCCCCGGTGTAAACTTCCTTGGCTTAACTCTTTTGTTGAAGGCTCTGGACATTCTGTTCCGGTACAACTGACCGTGGCAAACTGCATTCATTCTTTTCCCATCTATAAGGGCTAGCTGCTCGTAGCGACCTTTTACCCATTCTGCGTCGTCCAACTCTGCTTCTTGTATGATCCTCAGGGAGGGAATTTCTACCTCGGCGGGGATGACCGCCTCTGTACCATACACCAGCATGTAGGGAGTTGCTCCGGTCGATGTGCGGACTGTGGTGCGGTATCCTAGTAAGGCAAATGATAACTTCTCATGCCACTGTTTGTGACTTTCGACTATCTTTCTTAGTATCTTTTTGATGTTTTTATTGGCTACTTCTACGGCTCCATTCATCTGAGGTCTGTAAGCTCTAGAATTCTTGTGTTTAATCTTGAATGCCTCACACATTGCTTTCATTAAGTCGCTGTTAAGATTGGAACCATTATCAGTGATGATTGATTCTGGAATCCCGAATCGGCAAACAATACGATCACGGACGAAATCTGCCACAACTTTCTCAGTCACTGCCTTGTATGATGCTGCTTCAACCCATTTAGTAAAGTAATCAATCGCCACCAGGATAAATCTGTGCCCGTTTGATGCGGCAAGCTCGATAGGTCCGATAACATCCATTCCCCAGGCGGCAAATGTCCACGGTGAGCTAGTCGCAGTAAGCTCGTTTGGAGGCACCTTTATCATGTCTGCATGTATCTGACAGCGATGGCATTTGCGAACATATTGGATACAGTCTGTTTCCATAGTCATCCAAAAATACCCTGCTCGGAGAATCTTCTTTGCTAAGACAAAACCGTTCATGTGTGGTCCGCATGTCCCTGCGTGCACTTCATCTAATAGTCTGGATGCTTCCTTTGCTTCGACACACCTTAGCAAACCTAAATCGGGAGTCCTCCTGTACAAGATTCCTCCGCTGTGAAAGAAGTTATTGGATAATCTCCGAAGTGTGCGCTTCTGAGTGGCGTTGGCGAGTTCTGGATACTCCCCTATTGTTAAGTACCTTTGATATCGTGGAACCATGGCTTTCCGTCCGCTTCTTCCTCAACGTGGGCACAATAGGCTGGCTGATCATAAATCCTTACTGGGATGGGATCAATGAAATTTGTGTCTGGATGTTGGATCATGGATGATAGGGTAGCTAGTGCGTCATCGAACTCATTCCGAACCCTGGGGACATGCTGAAATTCGGTCTTTGTGAATCTTTTCCTTAACTCCTGTATGTGGTGCAAATAGGGAAGTATCTTAGAGTTTTTGGTGGCCCATTCTTCTCGGACTTGATGTATGAGCAGGTCTGAGTCCCCGATCACTAGTAGCTCTTGAATGTTCATGTCAATGGCCATCTTGAGTCCCAGGATGCAAGCTTCGTATTCGGCCATATTATTTGTGCAAGGGAACCTGAGTTTGGCGGATATCGGGTAATGCTGGCCTGTTTTTGATACTAAGACTGCCCCTATGCCAACTCCTTTAAAATTGGCGGCCCCGTCGAAAAACAACCTCCAACCCTCGTAGGATTCTGCAATATCTTCTCCTACAAAGGACACTTCTTCATCAGGAAAATACGTTTTCAGGGGTTCGTATTCTCCGCCGATAGGGTTCTCGGCGAGGTGATCTGCTATGGCCTGGCCCTTAACTGCTTTCTGAGTCACGTAAACAATGTCGAACTCACTCAACAAGATTTGCCACTTGGCGAGCTTGCCAGTGGGCATGGGTTTCTGAAAGATATACTTCAACGGGTCCATCCTGGATATGAGATAGGTAGTGTAGGCACATAAATAATGCCTCAATTTCTGAGCTACCCAAGTTAGAGCACAACAAGTGCGTTCTAATAAGGAATACCGGGCCTCGTACGGGGTAAACTCCTTACTAAGATAGTAGATGGCCTGCTCCTTTCTTCCCGTTTCATCATGTTGCCCTAGAACACAACCGAACGCTTCATCCAAAACTGCAAGATAAAGCAATAGGGGCCTTCCTGGATCGGGCGGAACCAAGACTGGTGGAGTTGACAGGTATTCCTTGATTCTGTCGAAGGCTTTCTGACAATCATCGGTCCATCTAGTAGCAGCGTCTTTCTTTAGCAATTTAAAAATGGGTTCACAAATGACTGTGGACTGGGCTATGAACCGGCTGATATAGTTGAGTCTTCCCAAGAAACTCATCACGTCCTTCTTGTTCTTTGGCGGTGGCAATTCTTGGATGGCTTTGATCTTTGATGGGTCCAATTCTATTCCTCGACGGCATACGATGAAACCCAGCAGTTTTCAGGTAGGAACACCGAACGCACATTTGGCAGGATTCAATTTCAGATTGTACCTTCTCAATCTTGTTGAAGAATTTTCTCAGATCTTCCGTATGATCAGCGGCTTTCTTGGATTTGACGATGACGTCGTCCACATATACTTCGATCTCCTTGTGTATCATGTCGTGAAAGATAGTAGCCATGGCTCTCATGTAGGTGGCGCCAGCATTCTTCAACCCAAATGGCATCATTTTGTAGCAGTACATTCCCCACGGCGTGATGAAAGCTGTTTTCTCTGCATCCTCCTCATCCATCCATATCTGATGATACCCGGCAAAACAATCAACAAAAGACTGCAACTCATGTTTGGCACAGTTGTCGATGAGAATGTGTATGTTTGGCAATGGGATGTCGTCTTTGGGACTGGCCCGGTTGAGATCCCGGTAGTCGACACAGATTCTGACCTTCCCGTCCTTCTTTGGTATTGGCACGATGTTGGCTAACCATGTCGGATATTCCACTACCCTGAGAACCTTGGCTTTGACTTGCTTAGTGACCTCTTTTTTGATTTTCAAATTCATGTCGGGTTTGAATTTCCTGAGCTTCTGCTTTACTGGCGGATAGGTCGGGTCTGTTGGCAGTTTATGAGCTACAATGGATGTGCTGAGGCCAGTCATATCATCATACGACCAGGAAAATATGTCCTCATACCCTTTCAAAAATTCCGTATATTCTTCCTTTTCTGATGGTGACAGGTGAACACTGATGCGAGTTTCTTTGACGTTCTCTGTATCTCCCAAATTAATGACCTCAGTTTCTTCCAGGTTGGACTTAGGTCTGTTCTCAAAATTCTCAACCTCTCTAACGACCTCTTCAGGTATTTCATCTTCTTCTGAATCTATGTCCTTTTGTTGCGTTGTTTTGTTGCAAGTCACAGTCGTTGGTTCATTGTCAAGATAAGTAATAGTAATGCTATATAAAATAGAGTAAATGATGGAGAAAATAATAAGCGAGATATATATGATAAAATGAAATGATTTAATTGTTTGAAACATCGGAGCTCTTTTTCGAAATAAAAGACAATGCGGAAAGAAAATCAACTAGTAGAAAATAAAGATGATGCATGGTGCTTTGTTCAGCCTTGCTACCCCGAAGCTTTCCGGGCTCTGGTGGTTCTGATAGTCCAGTTATTGAGATGTGCCCTTCTGCTTAAGATGATCATACCAGAGTGCACGAACTAACCTTTGGGGAAGGGGAATAAAACAAAAAGGTAACAAGTTAGTAAAGATTATGAGGAGAAAACGTTGCGATATTTAAAGACATAGTGCAAGAATATAAATCGTGTCCTAATTTGGGTGCCTCGTTGTGCCCGAGGTAGGCCTAGCGACAAGTTGATTTGGAGAACTTATAATGCTAAATGCCTCATTTTATTGATAAAAAATAAGACGAATCCCAAAATGACACTAAAATTGCGGAAAATAAGATGTTACTAATGGTCGTGGGCCTTATTACATTAAAGCAAAAGAAAGACTCCTAACTACTTGGTCCTAGAAAGACCTTCCCCAGACTCGGCATCTTTAGCTCCATCGAACAGCTTCACCAGCTCACGCAGTCCCAGCAGCAAGTAAGCTCTAGCCAAGTGTCCCCCTTCGCTTCCTTCGGCATTCTGGCAGTTTTCGATCCTTTGGATGAACTTTCTTTCCAATTCTACCAAACCTCGCTCCAATTACCCTAGTCGTTTGTTGGCGCTGACAGCCATATCTTTCCATTCCTCGATCAACTTTTGATGGGCTTCTTGAATTTCCCGGTGCTCATTCTCGCATTCCCGAATCCTTTTACGCAATTGGTTGTACTTAACCCGCTCCTCAGCCTTCTCATCGACGACCCTGTGACCTCGAGCAAACCCTGGTTGTCCCAAGCCATCATGATCATCCTCCAGCCAACCTGAGTAGTATGGCGAACAACCGGCGTGATATCTGTCCGGCTTAATAGAATCTCTCCCCAATATGATTTTGCAGTGCCACATGTGCTGAGCTTGGCACTTATGAGGGCTATCGTCATCCTGAAAGTCGGCCCTGAAATGACCCATTTTGTCGACCCTCGGTATAACTTGCTTCCTTCTTGCCTGTCTCATGACTCGGAGAGGGACATAAGAATAAGTTCCTCTCAGGCTGATGAGCATAAGAAACGGTGCATGAACTCTTCAGTAGGAAATCATTCGAACATCCACTGCACTTGGTCTTCTTTCAGATTTTCAAATAACTCTACCCATCATTTAGCATCTTCTGGTTGAGCGAACATGTTGGGCATATAGTTCATTCGCCTTGGCTGATGGAAGGCGATATGATCATCCCAGTCCCTACGTAGGATCTCCTGCCGATATTCACCCTTTTGGAGGTGCTCCATGAGCCAAAGTTGGAGTAGTAAGTTGCAACCCTCAAAGTGATTGGCCCCTTGCTGACATTTTTCTAGGGCTCGGTATATGTCCGCGACAATCATTGGTACTATGCTGAAAGGCTGCCCGCCAATCCCTTCCATTAGAGTCTTGGTAACCATGGCCAGTCTGGTATGGATCCTAGCCTTCTTCATGAGAAATACTATCATCCCCAAGAAGCAGAATATGAAGACGAAGACTCTTCTGTGGATATGCCCCAATGAGGTAAGGGCGAATTCGTCTGGGTAGGTGCGGTAGGACTTGCTATGGCCGTACCTCTCGTACAGATAGTCGAAAGGAATGTAAGAGTCCTTCAAAACAAGTCAAGTCTGGGTTTTTCTTCAGTCCCATCATCTTGAGGAAACCCCTACCCTTGCGATTTTCTGGCATAAGCAAACTCGGAGTCTCCCAAGGAATACCAGCTAACCCTCCTATTTCTTCGAGCAAAGGGGTCATTTCAAGGTCCCCGAAGCGAAATACTGATCTATCACTGTCCCACAATAAGGTTGCAGCCTCTATGATTTTGTTGTCGGGCTGGATCTCCAAAAGAGAAGGCAATTCCCCAAATATTTGCGGATGAGAGCCTGGTCACTGGAGTGAAGGTCTTTCCACCAACTTAGCAACCTTGGGTGAATGTTGGTTACCATGCCGAATCTGGGGACTTCGTGCCTCATTTTCTGCAAAACAAAGTGTTAGACCCTTACCCCGCCGGACTCGACTATTTAAACCAATAATTAGCATAAACGACATTTAGTTCTCCAAATAAATGCACAGAATATGGTGGTGTCCGTTTGGGTTCCAAGGAAACCCAGTGACCTTGGACAAGGCTATCTTAAAGAGTCATTATGTGGACAACATAACTGACTCGTCTAGGTTTGGCAGTGATGCATGCACAGTTAAACAGAATAAGGTTTCTATGGGGTATTAGACCGGTACCCTTGAGCGGACAACTCAAGAGGGAAAGGCACGGAACCGTCGACTGCACCGCTGATCGACTGGTTTTACCGCAAATACGCCTTTGCCAAATTTAGGGGGGTGATAATATCGGAAGGGCGCAACCACTCATTATAAGCGTTGCTATGGTATTTGTTTGGCACGAGTGGAATATGATGTTGAAGATGCGGTTACAAGAATGAAACAAGTTGTCACGTATTTGCACGTTCATGATTACAACAGTATTGAAAAAAAAGCGGTAAAAGCATTAAAGAAAAGAAAACAAAAAGCCAAGTCAGTTTCGAAGTAGAAGAGAGATAAAGACATTGAATAAAAGCAATAAAGGAGCAATAAAGTCACAAATAACATGCAATGGTAAAAGCCTAAAGAATTCCCCAGCAGAGTCGCCATGCTGTCGATGCCCCCTTTTTCCTTAAAGGCGAAATCGGGTTTATGACATTTGAGCGGACAACTCTATTCCCTTTGGGAATTTGAGTTTTGGAGGTTGAAGAGTCGCCACCTAATGATTAAGTGCATTAGGACACTAAAAGGGTTTTTTTGAGTTGGAAAACCAGAGTTTGGGTAAGGGCTAGAAATTATCTCGAGGGGAAGGTGTTAGGCACCCCTCAAGATCCACTAGTGTGGTTCCCGGCCATGTTATAATTGTGACTTCAAGTACAAGTAACAAATAAGCGAATAAAGGCTCAAATATGACGGATTAAAATTTGCAGATAAGTTATAGTTTGAAGAAAACAGAAAGGGCTCGAATTTTTTTTTGAGGAAAATAGCTTGAAAGATTCTAAAAAAAAATGACAGAATAAACAAATAAAGGGAAGGGAGTCCTAGGTTTACAAATAATATGGATCACATCAATGCAATACCCAGCAATCACTCCTCCAAAGAGGGGCTACACGTGGTATTAGCGCACCGGTCATCATATCCATATCTACCCTTTCCCACCCCGTTTAGGTAGTAAAGCGCGGAATAGTATCGTGGCTTATTGCATGCTATTACCCATCCCAATCCTATCAGTCCCGGAGGCATTTGGGACTACTAATCCTAAGGGGAGGGAGTTGGGCTTTTCAGAGTTTAAAAGGATAAAAGTCTAAGGCGACAAACAAAACACATAAGCAATTAAGGGGGGAACAAGTAGCAGTTAAAGGCTCAAACAGGCCTCCTCATTTAAAGAAACAGATTGTTTAGCACGACTTACAAATACTGGTTAGGTCTTTAATTAAACTTAACGTAGGAAGGATGGCTGATTTAGCACATATTTTCAGATAAGAAGTCCGAATTAGACCTGCCTGCTGGTTGTAATTATTAAAGACTAGCAAAGTTGATTAATTACCTAAAGGTTTGCCTAGATGAGGCCTGCAATCGAAGTATCTAACATTTGCAGAAGACATGCTGGTTTAAAGAAAGATTACTGATTTAAGAGACAACAAGATCTGCAGGTATTAAACGACATTCACTACTAATTTTAGACTTGTAAACGAGCTAGACGATTCAGATTCACTTAGTTATCCGTATAGGCATGCTTTCTAAGCGTGATTGATTTAGGACGTTTGTAAGAGTGTAGGGATCCTATAGGCATGGTAGCTAGAGTGTATTTGTTATTTTTTAACCTATAGATTGTCTGCCTAAGGTGTGTATGCAAAAGTGCAGAAACTTATAGACATGATTTCTAATGCAAATGAATAGCTTACATGCAGGATTTCTGTATGCAGTAATGAATAACTTATAGGCAGGATTTCTATGTGCAATAATGAACAACTTATAGACAGGATTTCTATATGCAATAATGAACAAACTTATAGGCATGATATCTATATGCAGATGAATGAACTTTGTAGGCATGATTTCTAGTGCAGTAATGAACAAATCGTGATTGCAGAAGTAGACCTAAAGCATGATATCTACCCCATATGCATAACATGAGAGGCCCTCCCCCATTTTTTACTATACGCCCCGCAGTTATTACAAATTATTACAACTGAATGATTCCAGAAAAAATAAATAAAATACATCAGAAGTTAACATTCCAACCAAGGAGAACCTAATTCAGACTCCTAGTCT
>NW_017678435.1:15872-21894 GCF_001879085.1 Nicotiana attenuata
TCATGAGGAAAGGGAGCAAAATAGATCACACAATAGCTAAAAAAGGGATGACAGGTTTAATGAAACAGGACTACACAGAATCATGGGATTCAGGGGACTGGTAAGCAGCAAAGTTAGGCATGCTAATGTGTGACAACAGGACATAGGCATAGCAAATAAAATTAGGAGTAAACAAAGTCAGACTTATCATGTAAATCAGAAGACATGGTGAAGTATTAAAGCAAAGAGTCAATCACACATTGAGCAAGAGAAGCATAAGGAGAAGAAAAGTACAAGAAAATGACTGAAACAAAAATAAACACATTGGTGTGAGACTTGAAAAAATAATCAGGACACACCAGTAAAAGAGCAAAAGCAGGATACAAAGATAAAGGAGTAACACTATATTAGCCTTGGCTTTCAGTCGGCTAATAATAAACAGGAGCAGAGAATAGTAATAGAGCAAGAGAGCAAGAGAGAATGCAGATTTGAAAGTATTCAGTGGTGTGTAAGTCAGAGGACTGTTGTGTGTTTGTGTAAAAGACTTAGGGTATTTATAGGTGAAAGTAGGGGGGAAAAATAAGGTAAAAATACAGAAATATGTTAATTGAAGAACTCGGAATAAATTAATCAAAGAATCAAGGAAGTACTCCCATTAATTAAGGGAATCAAAATCAAACAAAAATATTCAGCACCATATAAGGCAAGTAGGAAAAATTAGTGTACGAATAAATAAAGAAAAAATCGAGATTCAGTATTGCACATAGTAGCCAATTAAGACCAAATTAAGGAAAATTCTAATTAAGGAAAGGCTTAAAGGAACAGAGTACTATAACAAATAAGGTAACAAAACCAATTGATTCAAACGGGCGAGCAGAATGCTAGGGTTTTAAAAAAAAAATTTTTAGAATTACCAATCAATCAAGGAAAATCAGAATCAATCGTGTGAAGTCATGATTCTGCATTTTAACATATAAATAGAGGTGAATGAACAAAAGTAGCGAGCCAAAATTAGCTATATAGACAGAAAGGGAACAAGAGATGAACAAACACAATCACTCAGAGCTAGTAGAAACAAGTTAAGATTCAGCAGGACATATTCGAAGCATGGTGACCATGAAACATTAACAAGAGTCAAGGGACATCAGGCTAACACACACAATCAAACAAAGGAGCATGCTAAACACATAGAATCAGAGTAAAGAGAATCGTGCTAACACGCATAATCAGACGAAGGCACACGCTAACACATAGAGACAAGGCCAAGAAAATTAGTCTAACACACATAGTCAAGGCAAAGAGTCATGCCAACACCCATAATCAAACGAGTAAATATTTTTAGAAATTAGGGTTTTTAGCAGAGTCAAATTAAAATAGTAAGAGCATAGAAATAGGTCAGAATAAACAAAGAAAAGATTTAATCATAAAGAAAATCAGTTGAGAGCATGCGTAAAAGAAATCCAAAAAACCCTAATTTTCAAAGAAAGTAAAAAAATGATTCAAAGTAGAAGCTCTTTCAGAATAAACTCGAGAATAAGCAGAACACAGAAGAAAACATGAGAATGGCATGAGAATAGCACCGTTTTGAGAGATTCAGGAGAGAGTTAGGGTTTCAAAAGGGGAAACCCTAATAAAAGTTGAGAGAACCTGTCGAAACTTCATAGATTGTGACATATAGGGTGTGATTTCGCCTGAAATCACACCAGAGAACCCACGAGTAGCAGGGCCAAGAACCCTAGGTCTCAAATTACCATGGTCCATAAACCTCGAAGGTCCTAGAAGTGTTGAACAGGCCGGTGAGAGGCCCATCGGAGCCTTGGTGAAAGGGAGGTGGTCGGGGATGGCCGGAAACAAACCAGGCGGGACTTTTTAGGGACTGATTCACATGGTGGGAGTTTTGGGGTCTCAAAAATAGAGAGAACCAGTTATCTAGGGTTTCATGGCGGTTGATGGTCGAATGGGGTGAGATTGGAGGCGGCCGGAGCGGCGGTGGAGTTCATCGGAGAAGAGTGAACCAGAAGGTTCTAGAGAGAAGGGAGAGGGAGAGACGATATAGAGAGAGAGAAGGTCTCAAAGAAATGAGGGGTTTGGGGGTAATTGATTTTAATTATGGGAATTAAATCTGGACCGTTGATCTCATTTGATCAACGGCTCAGATTAAAAAAAATGGACCGGGTTATTTTGGGGATTGGGATGGGTTGGTTTAAATAGGGTATTGGGCCGTTTAAAAATTTGATAGGGGTGTGGCCAATTTGGCTATAATTGAAATAATAAGGGTTGTTTGTTAAATAGCCAATTTCCCCTTTTGTTATTTTATGAAAATAGTAAAAAAATGATTTAAAAATAAATTAAAGGTACTGGGATAATTAATAACATATAAATATTAATGTAAAAAATACTAAATGTGATTTTATAATTATAAAGTGTTGTTAATTGTAAAGTAGGCTATAATTGCAATTATATGCAATTTAGCTTAAAAAATACCAGATAAATTTGTAAAAATACATAAAAATTACTTTATCTATATTTAGTATAAATATGAAAATAAAAATAAATTACTCATCAAAAATGATAATTTTGGGAATAACTATTGATTTTATATTGTTAAAAATGGACAATAAATTAATTTTAAAAACTTTAAAAATTAGGAAAAATGCCAAAAAGCTTAGCTATGCTTATATATGCATATACATGCTATTTTGAAAGTAAAATATACAGGGAAAAATTGGGTATCAACACCGGGTATGCCTCGTTTAGAGTGGAGAGGGACTCCTGGTCATTCTACCCGCAGTGTTATATCGTATGTGAAGGCTCGGCGTATGGTCGAGAAGGGGTGTTTGGCCTATTTAGCCTATGTTCGGGATTCCAGTGCTGAGGTTCCTTCTATTGATTCTGTGCCCGTTGTTTGTGAGTTCCCTGATGTTTTTTCTTCAGACCTGCCGGGTATGCCACCCGACAGGGATATTGATTTTTGCATTGATCTGGTACCAGGCACTCAGCCCATTTCTATCCCGCAGTATCGTATGGCGCCGCCAGAGTTGAAAGAGTTAAAGGAACAGTTGCAGGATTTGCTTGAGAAGGGTTTCATTAGGCCCAGTGTCTCACCTTGGGGTGCGCCGGTGTTATTTGTCAAGAAGAAGGATGGGTCAATGAGAATGTGTATTGATTACCGGCAATTGAACAAGCTAACGATCAAGAATAAGTATCCACTGCCGAGGATTGATGATTTGTTCGACCAGCTTCAGGGTGCCAGGGTATTTTCCAAGATTGACTTGCGATCCGGCTACCATCAGTTGAGGATTAGGGCATCCGATGTCCCTAAGACAGCTTTTCACACTTGGTACGGGCATTATGAGTTCTTGGTTATGTCTTATGTCATTCGGGTTACAAATGCCCCAGCAGCTTTCATGGACTTGATGAACCGAGTGTTCAGGCCTTATTTGGACTCATTCGTGATAGTTTTCATTGATGATATATTGATATATTCCCCCAGCCAGGAGGAGCACGAGCAGCACCTTAGAGTGGTTTTTCAGACTCTAAGGGATAGTCAGTTATATGCCAAGTTCTCCAAGTGTGAGTTTTGGCTGAGTTCAGTTGCATTTCTGGGTCATGTTGTATCAGTAGAGGGTATTCAGGTGGACCCAAAGAAGATAGAGGCAGTCAAGAACTGGCCTAGACCAGCATCAGCTGCAGAGATTCGAGTTTCTTGGGATTGGCAGGCTACTATCGTCGGTTCGTGGAGGGGTTTTCATCTATTGCAGCCCCGATGACCAGATTGACCCAGAAGGGTGCCCAGTTCAGATGGTCGGATGAGTGTGAGGCGAGCTTTCAGAAGCTCAAGACAGCTCTGACTACGGCACCGGTGTTGGTTTTGCCCACAGGTTCAGGGCCCTATATAGTCTATTGTGATGCTTCCCGTGTTGGGCTTGGAGCAGTGTTGATGCAGGATGGCAAGGTCATCGCCTATGCATCGAGGCAGTTGAAGATTCATGAGAAGAACTATCCAGTTCATGATTTGGAGTTGGCAGCCATAGTCCACGCATTGAAGATTTGGAGGCATTATTTGTTTGGCGTGGCATGTGAGGTGTTCACGGATCACAAGAGTCTTCAGTACTTGTTCAAGCAAAAGGAATTGAATTTGAGGGAGAGGAGGTGGTTGGAATTGTTGAAGGATTATGATGTCACCATTCTATATCATCCGGGGAAGGCCAATATGGTGGCCGATGCATTGAGTAGGAGGTCAGCCAGTATGGGCAGTCATGCTTATATTCCGGTCGGTGAGAGGCCGCTTGCTTTGGATATTCAGGCCTTAGCCAATTAGTTCGTGAGGTTGGATGTTTCGGAGCCTAGTCGTATGTTAGCTTGCACGGTCGCTCGTTCTTCATTGTTGGAGCGTATCCGTGATCGGCAGTATGATGATCCCCATTTGTGTGTCCTTAGAGACACGGTGCAGCGAGGAGGTGCCAAGCAGGTTACCTTAGATGCGGATGGAGTTTTGAGATTGCAGGGGCGAGTTTGTGTGCCCAATGTGGATGGGCTTCGAGAGTTGATCTTAGAGGAGGCCCATAGTTCCCGGTACTCTATTCATCCGGGCGCCGCGAAGATGTATCAGGATTTGCGGCAGCATTATTGGTGGCGTAGAATGAAGAAGGATATCGTAGCATATGTGGCTCGTTGTTTGAATTGTCAGCAGGTTAAGTACGAGCATCAGAGGCCTGGTGGTTTATTTCAGAGGATTGAGCTTCCCGAGTGGAAGTGGGAGCGGATCACTATGGATTTTGTTACTGGGCTTCTTCAGACTCGGAAGAAGTTCGACGCAGTTTGGGTCATTGTTGATAGGCTGACCAAGTCAGCACATTTCATTCCTGTGGCAGTCCCCTATTCTTCTGAGAGGTTGGCTGAGATCTACATTCGGGAGATTGTTCGCCTTCATGGTATGCCCGTATCTATCATTTCAGACCGGGGTACGCAGTTTACCTCGCGTTTCTGCAAAGCAGTTCAGCGAGAGTTGGGCACACGAGTTGAGTTGAGCACAGCATTTCATCCCCAGACAGACGGTCAGTCAGAGTGGACTATTCAGATATTGGAGGATATGCTCCGAGCTTGTGTTATTGACTTTGGAGGTTCGTGGGATCAGTTCTTGCGGAGTTTGCCTACAACAATAACTACCAGTCGAGCATCCAGATGGCTCCTTATGAGGCTTTATATGGTAGGCGGTGTCGGTCTCCGGTCAGATGGTACGAGCCGGGAGAGGCTCGACTGTTGGGTACAGACCTGGTTCAGGAGGCCTTGGACAAGGTCAAGATCATTCAGGATAGGCTTCGTTCAGCTCAGTCCAGGCAAAAGAGTTATGCAGACCGCAAGGTTCGAGATGTGGCATTCATGGTTGGTGAACGGGTATTGCTCCGAGTGTCGCCTATGAAAGGCGTGATGAGATTTGGGAAGAAGGGCAAGCTTACCCAAGATTCATCGGTCCGTTTGAGATTCTTGATCGAGTGGGAGAGGTGGCTTATAGACTTGCATTGCCACTAGCTTATCAGCCGTGCACCCAGTATTCCATGTATCCATGCGTCGAAGGTACCACGGCGATCCAGCCCACGTGTTAGATTTCAGCACTGTCCAGTTGGACAAGGACTTGTCATACGAGGAGGAGCCGGTAGCTATTCTAGACCGGCAGGTTCTTCAGTTGAGGTCGAAGAGTTTTCCTTCTATTCATGTGCAGTGGAGAGGTCAGCCTCCCGAGACATCGACCTGGGAGTCCGAGTCCAATATGCGGAGCCGTTATCCTCATCTTTTCCCCGACTCAGGTACTTCTTTCTTCTGTCCGTTCGAGGATGAACGGTTGTTTTAGAGGTGGAGAATGTGACGACCCAAAGGGTCATCACCTGTTTTCTTATCCATTCTGTGCTTCCGAGGCCTTGAAAACCTCATTTATAGTTGCCTCATTTTGCATGCGTAGTCCGGGCGCATAGCCGGAAGGCTTAAATGTGAAATTGTGTGAAAAATGTTAAATTTTGGTATTAAAATGAATAAATTTGACTTT
>NW_017678436.1:0-2590 GCF_001879085.1 Nicotiana attenuata
TAGCATTCCTACTAGGCCAAGGTCTATGTGACCATCTTTTCTAGGACAAATTACCACTCCCAAGAAGGCCACCATGAAGGCTAATCCCCGTCGGGATTCCCATTTGTCCTTATTTCCAGCATGTGTTAGTCCAGTGTTGGGTTCCTCAAAACCTTTGGGGTTACCATACCGGTGATATAGGAAGTGCAGTGTACAACAACCTTCTGCCAGATGGGGGTCCTGAATATCCCGACTGATGCTCAACAAATCTAAAAACCTGTGAAGAGTTACTGGTCGTGGGGCCAAAGGGTATCTACCGCGGAGGTTCCCGTTGAGACCTGCGTATCCGGCGATCTCTTCTAATGTAGGTGTGAGTTCAAAATCTGAAAACCGAAATACATTACGGGTCGGGTCCCAAAATGGTATCAGTGCCTCGATGACATCCGTCCTTGGCCTGATTTTCAATAAATCTACGAGACCGCCCAGGCTTTTGACCACAGTATCTCTGCTTCCTTTTCCCAAGTCATGCCACCACATATGGAGTTTCAAAGGGATCTCGCTCAGGACTGAGAAGGTTTCGATGTTACTTGAATTCATCCTGCACATTTATTTAGGGGACTTTAATGATTTATTTTGGAAAACGGCTATTTGTGCAAAAATTCTTTACTTAGAAAATAAGGACTTGGATTTGCAAATACGGCCTTTCAGCACTTCTGGGAGGAAGATTTTAAGGCTGTGCCTGCAAACCATTTAAAAAATGACTCAAGGTGGCTATTCTTGCAAAACGGCCTTCCGGCGTCCTTTTGGGGACATTCGGCTTATTTAAACAGGAATGGCATCACCCGACTTATTTATGACACAAAGTTGGCATTTTTTTGTTATTTTTGAAAAAGGAAGGGTTGGACCCGATAAGGGTTGCCTACGTATCTCATATCCGGTGAGAATCAAACCGGTGTAGTTCGGGCAGATTTGCCAAAATCAAAAAATGTATTTTTGAACAACAATTCCTTCTTTTTTTTTCAAAATTTTTTTTTTTTCATTTTTCACAAATCCGGCAGCATTTCGGTACTATTTGGGCATTGGGGTTTTTCAAAATAAATGGTCACCCTCACTTAG
The DNA here is from genome assembly GCF_001879085.1 of Nicotiana attenuata. Classification (NCBI taxonomy): domain Eukaryota; kingdom Viridiplantae; phylum Streptophyta; class Magnoliopsida; order Solanales; family Solanaceae; genus Nicotiana; species Nicotiana attenuata. The sequence goes on from NW_017678436.1 coordinate 1,096, forward strand.
TCCTAACACTGCTTATTTCCTCAATTTTAACTTATTTAGACAAGCCAGTCAACATGCAAAGCCGAGCAAATAAATGCGCAAGTCGCACGTAAGATGCATCAGGATGGTCAATTCATTTCAGGTCACCTATCCTAGACGGACCCAACCCCTGTGTTGAGTCCCCTAAGTCAAATGCACATGATGCAAACAAACGTCCTACTATGGATCCGGTATGAGTTTTTGTTCTTCTAGGTTTAACCCTAGTTTTATTGGTCTAGACCTGGCTTACCCGAGCGGACAACTCGGGCCGAGGGGGAGGCAGCGTACCGAGGATACAGAAGCTCTGCCGGCTTTGCAACTTATCCAACCTCGTTCTAAATGGGAAAAGACTCTAAACAGAAGAGAAGCTACACGAAGTGCACCCTTCTCCATGATGTAGAAGACTCAGAAAGAGGAAGGGATTCGCGACAGTTTATATATACAATTTCAACAAATATCAAAGCGGTAAAACATTTAGCACATATAGCATGGAACATGTAGAAAAATCAGATAAAGCCAAATATAACAATTGTACTAAGCTCGAATTCTTGAACCCTGAATCGAAATTCTGGGTTCGATCCCCAGCAGAGTCGCCAGAGCTGTCACACCTCCTTTTTACACACCTACCCCGAAGGATAATGTATAAAGGAGTTTTTCCATTTAAAGTGACATTATTCGAAATGGGATTATTTATTTATTTTTTTAGAGTCGCCACTCGGGAAAGGATGGGCTTTTGGTGTCCCGAGTCACCGGTTTAATTTAATCCCAAATCGAGGAAAAATTTCGACTTCCCAATTGGAGTCTGCGAACCAGAAATTCTGTGTAAGGAATTCTGTTGACCCGAGGGAAGGTATTAGGCACCCCCGGATCCCGTGGTTCTAGCACGGTCGCTTAAATTATCATAAATGGCTAAAATCTGGTTTTCATACATATTTAAACCTATAGTGCAATTTTAAGATTATTTACCGCTTTTAGTTATCTTGTTTTTACGAAAGTGAACGCCGTTTAAGAGCGTGCTTTTGGATCACGTCGCATGAAATGCACCCGGATCCTCAACACCTCTTATTCAACGTTTTGGAATTTGGATTTGGGTTGCATGAAATGCACACCCGGGTTTAGGAAAGTAATATTATTAAAAGCGCGCCTAAAGTGACTAACGGGTTATTAACTTTACGGGAGGCCGTGAAATTCGCTAAACGACACGTCCCGAATTCTAATATTTTAATATAGTATTTAATGAGGGCCCCGCAATTTACATGTTTTGTGGGGCGAGGCTCGTCTCATGTTTTATTTAAAGGTCATCCTGAAAGAAAACTATGATTTTCTATTACAGTGTTGTCTCTAAACGGGCCCTAATTAATTCGCATTTATAAATTAAGGCCTCAAGTTCAAGTCCGAATTCAAACAAAAGGGAAGACCCTCTTAATTTGAACCCGCCACCTAATTTGAAACCCAAATTTATATTTGTGAATTAATT
>NW_017678436.1:4067-21893 GCF_001879085.1 Nicotiana attenuata
AAAGCCTTAAGGCTTCCTTCAGTATTTTAGTTTCTTTTTAGTCCTTCTCATTTTCAGCTTTTAGTCCCTTATTTTTAAACTTGTTACCCAAGTAACAACACCTATTTTATCGAAAACTATACTAAAGTCTATTCTAGAAAGTCCTATATCCATTACAATTCCTATACTATCCCTTCCTTACTTTAAAAATTACTATTCCTAATAAAACTACCCTTTTCTATGCCTAAATTAACCTTCTACTAGTCTGAAAATTACAGACTGGTGGCTAACTGACCCTAACTCGAATTCAACTGCAGTTAGTTAACAAAAGATCACTCAGCTATATCCAATCCTTAAAATCTAGTCGAATTGCAAATGAGAACTGAAACTCAATTAAACTAAACTTGAACTAACAGAATCACAAATTCAAATAATTTCAAGGCGGGCTGGAAACATTAACAAGAAGAAACTATATTGAATCCTGGAATTTTAAGAAGAAAAGACCTCGACTCAGAATTTGCTAACACTAACAAGACGAAACTATATCGAAATTAAACTAACAATCTGAAAATTGAACTACACATGAATTGAATTAAACAAAACCTAAAATGTAAAGCGACTTCACCGATTAAGACAGATGGAAAGGAAACAACAGAGGAATTAACTAAGAGAATCGTAGAGGTGCGAAATACTTACTGCAAAAGCACTCGACCTTGAAAATCTCCTTAAAGCAGGTTCAATTCCAAAAAGAATCTAAATCCACAATTCAGGGCCTTCTGCTTGGATTCGAGGGACTCTAGACGTGAAATAGCGATGAGGAGAGGAAGACGGTTGCCTGGTATGATTTTGGGTTTATTTGGGCCAACTTGTGATTTGGCCGGAAAATCTTTGATGGGCTATTCGACGAAATCGGCTATGATTCGAAGAAAACCATCGTAGGGGTTGGGAAGAGGAGAAGAAGGAGCATCTATGGTGTTTTTCTGGTGGCCATTGGGATGACCGGCGTTCGCCGACGGTGACTAGGGTTTTGCGGATTTAGAGTGTTTGGTTGAGACTTGAGGGAAAATAATGGTGGATATGGGATGGGGAGATGGAGAGGAAGGTGTGGTGTGGATTTGGGGTTGTTTTGGGAATCGCCACCGGCGGAGGCGATTTCCGGCCGGCGGTTTACGGCGGAGGAGTGGTGGCGGCGTAACAGTACGAGGAAGAGGGTTTTTGTCTCTAGGGTTAGACAAAATTTCGGACAGTTTTATTAACTATGTTGAATGAATCTAGACCGTTGGATCATGGGCAATGGACGACCGAGATTAATTGACTTTTAAAAACGGCGTCGTTTTGGTTTTTTAAAGGGTTGGACCGGATCAGGGATATGGGTTGGGCTATTTTAGATGGGATTTTTGATGATTTTGGTTTGGGCTGTACGAAATTGGCCCAAACACTTTGCCAACTTTTGCCTTTTACTTCAATTTTATTTGTTTCTTTCCTTCCTTTTTTTGTATTTTATTTTATTTTTATTTTTTTTGTATTTATTTATTTTTCAGATTTTATAATATGCTAAAACCAAACAAAGACCTAGTTACACTATTTAATTTCTAAAATTATTTAAAACTCTATTTAAAGATGAATGCAACAATTAACAATTAAAGGTGCAAAGAAACTATTTTTTTTTTTTACGATTTTCTTTAAAATTTGTTCTAGAACTAATTAATACTTAATTAATACCAAAATTGTGAAATTAAATTCCTAAATGTAAGTGCATATATATTTTTTTTTTTGTATTTTTATATGAATAAAATGCAACCAATTAACACAAGAATTTAATAAAATTCACAAAAATTGTAAAGAAGTCAATTATTTGAAACTTTTTTTTTTGGAATTAATTTGCTTAGGGCAAAAATCACGTGCTCACAACCATCATTATTACTTTTTTAATCAAAAAAGGGTTTTGACATCTTTTGGTCAAACAACTACACACCAATTGTAATTACCTAGTGGCTTTCCAAAGAGACCCTTATTTATTGTTCAATCATATCCCGTTATATTTTTGTTCACACATATATATATATTTCTATTATATAGAAGAGCCAAGTGTGGTCGACCAAGGGCAAATTTGACATTTCGCTCAATTATAAAAATGCTTTCCTACTTGCCCTTCCAGATTCGAGAACAATCAGTTCTTTTAAAGAATGGCTTTTTGAGTTGTCTGTACATTTCAGGTGAGCTTTATTTCTTCCAGTTCACTTCCTGACTCCCGAATTTCACAACTGAAATTCATGGTTGATGTCCCCATTATTCTATCTAATTCTCTCCCCAATTTTACTGCGTGAAGGTTTTTCAATTGTCATCCTCACATAACTGCAATCCTTTTTTTTAGTAGCTGCAGATTCATTCTCCATATTATGTGCCCTCGGCTAGATTCGCTGTCACGACCCGGATTTCCCACCCTCGGGAGTCGTGATGGCGCCTACTCGTAGAAGCTAGGCAAGCCAAATTTTAATTACTTTCCGTTTACAACATAATCCCTTTTGATAATTCATGGCAACAATATAAAAACTATGAAATTAAATAGTAGCGGAAGTCTTAAATATAGAAACTGAATCAACATGCGGAGTAGTCAAAATGATCCTCTACCCAAGGCTGGTATCACAATACTCACGAACTGCTAAGAAATACTAAACACAAACGTCTGAAAGAAAACATAAGCTGTTTGTCTCGAATACAATGAGGCAACAGGCTAAAAAGAGAGAATAAGGGAGACGCCGGGCTTGCGGACGCCTGCAAGGCTACCTCGGGTCTCACCGGACTGAAGGCCTGCTCCCGCACTAATGCTGCTGCTGCTGCCCGAAACCTGGATCTGTGCAAAATAGCACAGAGTGTAGCATCAGCACAACTGACCCCATGTGCTGGCAAGTGTCTAGCCTAACCCCGGCGAAGTAGTGACGAGGCTAGACCAGACTACCATATAAACCTGTGCAATCCAACTATATACATACCGCATAAAGAAATACAGGAAGTAAACAATCAATAAAGGAAGGGGGAAACATGCGGTGGGGAGACAACTGTTACAAACAGGAAATCTCAATATAAAGATAGAAGCAGCCAAGAGAATTTACAGCGAACAACGAAGCAAATATCCGAAATAAACATACTTGAATCAGCAATTGTTGCGGCGCGCAACCCGATCCCACTATATATCAATACTGTTGCGGCGTGCAACCCGATCCACAATGTCATTGTTGCGGCGTGCAACTCGACCCTCAAATATCACTGTTGCGGCGTGCAACTCGACCCATATCATTTAGCATTGTTGCGGCGTGCAACCCGATCCTCAAATGTCATTGTTGCAGCGTGCAACCCGATTCATATCATCTATCATTGTTACGGCGTGCAACCCGATCCTCAAAATCATTGTTGCGGCGTGCAACCCGACCCATATTATTTAACATTGTTGCGGCGCGCAACCCGATCCATATATATCATTCAATGCACGGCATCACCCTTCGTGCTTTAACACTCTTCCTTACCCAATCAACAATCTCAAACAAGGGCAAGGGAAAATAATACAACAAGAATAAAAGTCCCGGCAAGGACACACATCAACAATTTAAAGACCCGGCAAGGGTACAACTTCAATAACCAACAACATCCCGGCAAGGGAATAAATCATTAACTCTTTCCTTTCTTTCACTTTCATCTCATAGTTCACATTATCACTTGAGCCAGTGCTCCAAAGAGTTACTTATCTCATAAACCTTCACAATTTGTATTTCAACCCGAGCCAATGCTCCACGAAGTTTCAAGATCACAATTTCTTTCACAAGGTCTTTACAACATATACAAGTCATCAATTAAGCATGGAAGGCATATCGACAACCAAACTATTCGCAAAATAAGGACTCACGGTCATGCTGGACACCAATGTATAGATACTCGTTGCCATGCCTATACATCGTACTCGACAATTAGCAAGCATCAGATGAGACTCAACTCCTATTCCCTCAAGCTAGGGTTAAACCAAACACTTACCTCGATGCCTTGAATTCCACCCAAACCTCAACTATCGCTTTACCCCGTGATTCCACCTCCAATCTGCTCGAATCTAGCCACAAATTACTTAATTACTTTAATAAACACTAAATGAATCAATTTGAATGCATAAAAATGAATTTCCCAAAGTCTTTCCCAAAATTTCCAAAATCGCCCCCGGGCCCACGTGGTCAAAATTCGAAGTTCGAACCAAAACCCGATTACCCATTCCCCCACGAACTCAAATACGCAATTTGTTTTAAAATCGAACCTCAAATTGAGGTCCAAATCCCCAATTTATAAAAAACCTAGGTTCTACCCAAAACCCCCAATTTCACCCATGAAAACCATTGATTTTAAGTTGAAAACATGTTAAATGATGTTAAAGATTGAAAGAAATGAGTATAAACCAACTTACAAATGATTTGGAAGAAGTCTTGTTCTTGGAAAATCGCCCAAAGAGTTGTATTTTGAAAGTGGGGTGAAAAATGACTTAAAATTCGACTAAGTATGAAATTGCTGGGTCTCTGATGTCGCATTTGCGAACCCCGACCAAAATATGGGAATTGCGAACTCTGCTTTGCATTTGCGAAGCCAAGCCTTACAGGGGACCTTCGCATTTGCGAAGAAGGTCTCGCATTTGCGAACCCTGTACCTTTGCATTTGCGAAGAAAGATATCGCATTTGCGATCATAGTCAGGCCTGGGCTGGTTTTGCATTTGCGAACCAGCCTTCGCATTTGCGAGTTCGCATTAAATGCGAAGCCTGCAGGCCTGTTCATACCAGATTTTTCCTAAGTTAAAAATGCACTCCGACGCCTATCCAAAACTCACCCGAGCCCTCGGGGCTCCAAACCAAATATACACACAACCTCAAAAACATCCTACGGACTTATCCGCGCGATCAAATCGCCAAAATAACATCATATACATCGAATTAAACCTCAAAATTCATAATTTCCTCCAAGTTTTCTTAAAACATCAAATTTCTATTTTAAGTCCGAAACACGTCATACCGATTTCAACCAAACTTTACAGAAAGCGCTTAAACCATATATAAGACTTGTACCGGGCGTCAGAACCAAAATACGGGCCCGATACCACAGTCTTTTAATCAAATTTCATTTTCATTTTCCTTAATCATTTCCAAAAAATAATTTCACACAAAAATTTATTTCTCGGGCTTGGGACCTCGGAATTCGATTCCGGGCATACGCCCAAGTCCCATATTTTCCTACGGACCCTCCGGGACCGTCAAATTACGGGTCCGGATCCGTTTACCTAAAATGTTGACTGAAGTCAAATTTATTCAAATTAATATAAAAAATTAGCATTTTTCTCACAGAATTCATATTTAAGCTTTCCGGCTACGCGCCCGGACTGCGCACGCAAATCGAGGCAACCCTAAATGAGGTTTTCAAGGCCTCGAAAGTATGTAATGAGTAAGAAAACAGGTGATGACCCTTTGGGTCGTCACATTCGCCCGTGTAGCCGGTGATATTGTTGTTATTTTTTCTTTGTTCATTTCATTGTTTCGGTTATTATATTTTATATTTTTGGTGACTATTTGTTGTTATTGTTTTATGTGGATCATTTATGTAAAACAAGATTGTTTTCTGGCAGCTCAAAGTATTGGGAGAGATGTCGTTCTCGAAAAAGATTCTCAGTCTGAGTTCAATCCTATTTTATTTTATTTTATTTTATGAGTATTTTTTCTTATAATTCTATGTGGCTCCACTTAGGTATACAATTTGGGAGCTCAAATATTGTGGGAAATTCAGCTCTTGAAGAGTGCATTCCTTTTTATTATTGTTACCATAATCAAAAAGAGTGAAAATTCCTCTCTCTTTTTGAAGTATAAATAATAAAATTTTATGTGGATTGATTTCGTGAAGGAAGAGTATTGTTGCAGCTCGGGTAGTGGGAAAATTCAGTTTTTAAGAGCGCAATGTTTATCAGGCTTCTGCTTTTAGATGTCACGTGCACTTTTCATATAGTATTGAAAGTTGTCAAAGTCTAACTTTAAATCCAGATGAAAGAGAAACATAATTGCTATTTCTGGTTTGACATGACCAGCAGAGTATTGAATAAACGAATGATGTTGCGAATGACTATGCTTGGTTGCATGCACCAACTGATTATTTTCTTGGATAATGTATGCATATTAAGCATGATGTATCCATAAGTTTTAAGTGTATTGTTAAAAAACTTAAATGCACTTTTTCCCGTATTTTTTTTGTTCAGACCTAAAGAAGTCTTAAATTCTAAAGTTTAATGTTAAAATGGAGATAGAAATCATGCTAATTCCTTTTCTTTTAAGGTGTTTTAGAAGTTACGGCTTGTGAGTTTCATCTATTCAATTATTTGTTACTTTGAAAACACTTAATTACTGATTTGCACCTTTACTACGTATTTGGGGGCAAAAAAGAAACTGAGAATTTTTTTTTTGCTTGCAATATCTTAAGTGGGAGGAACGAATTTTTAAGGAAGAAACAAGAAAAAAAATAGGAAAAAGGCCACCAAAACAAAATCACAAATAATCCAAAATAGAAAGACAACTTCCAGGATATCACTAGAAGTTTTCTTGCGCTGGATAAAACTGTTCGCAAATATAAAGATATCCATGAAGCAGAAGCATTCTCAGTAATAAGAGGCAATTGTGCTTGTTTTTCTTTATCATGTAAACTATTCTAGCATAATTGAGGGTGACAATATTTTTTGTATATTTATTTAGATCAGATCGATAGTGGGTTGAACAGAAACATGTGAACCTAAGACTTAAATATGTAGCCTAACTACATGTGGACTTTGTTATTCAAGGCTCTAAGATATTATAAGTCTTGGTTTGATTATCTACTTTCTGAGATGACCAAGAAAGTACGTCATTATTTTATTATTTAGTGGAAATACTTTAGACTATGATGTTTTTTATCTGGAGATTTATCTTATTGCACGTAATGTGGTAGGTAAGGTTAATGATCTGACTCGGAGAGAATGATTATTCATGATAAATGGATAATTTTCAGTAAAAGTATCATGGTAAACGTCGTACCTTCTTTTTCTTCATCTCACACAGTCTTTCATCAAGCACCCTGTACTATTACACATATTTTAAGACAATGTGTATGGTGAAGAACTTTAAACAGTTCTTATTTATACATGGATTGGTCAAATTAAGTTTGGCTGCCATTTTATTTGTTATTCTTACTGAATTTCTTCCCTATCACGCGATCCTCAGTGTCCTGTTTACTAACTAATGCAAAAAGGTGTGATATGTCCTTCAACAATGTATTATTAAAGGTGCTTTTGTAGCACTTCATTTTGTGTAGCTGGAATTTAGAAGATGAGGTATGCCAGTGAAAAAAGCAAAGTTGGTTTAGAAAAACTTTACTTGGATTTAGACTTTGATTGACTTCTCTATATTGAAAATATCCCATAGAGATCCTATAGATGCTAAGATTAGGCAGACATATTCAGGTTACTCAACTAAGCGAGCTACATTAGACTTGACAAATGCCTAAGTATCTAATCATTTATTTTATTATGCCAGCTTTTGTTGTGAAAAGAAGGAATAATTTCCTAAGAAGTGTATATCTTTTTACTTTCTAATGAGACAGTTCTAAGGAATATGGTGTCGTTACATTACATTTCGTTTTATTTCATCCCCGCTATTAGCTTGTTACAGGAAGTTTAGCCTATTTGGTAGTTTAGAGTTATAATAATCATGTGATTGGTTTCTATTATTCTGGTTTGGATTACCTCTTTTTGACAATTACACCTTCGAGAATGAATTTGCAAGAAAAAATATCTTTTTTCTTTTTTGCATTCCTGAAAAATATTTTAAAGACGAGTATATACAAATACTATACTTCAAAATTAGTGATAATGTAGTGCTATAAAAGGAGGCTAATGAACCGGAGTATTTACGAGTATATTATGAAAGCATGGCATGTATAGCTGAGAAATTAAAAAAGAAGACTTGGAGGACCACTCCTTTATGTATATTTTGAAATGTTTGCCTCAAGAGAAACATAAGGTGTTTTGAGGGGAAGGAAGAGAACATTTTGCTGCTGAAGAATAAATGCATCCATAATTTAAAATTTTGGTGTAATGCTGATAATTGTAACAATCTTAATTTAATGTTGGAGTTTCTATTTTCCATGCGGCTTTAGAGGAACCAAGTCTAGCTTTATTTTACTTCGTCTCAACACCAGCTTGGTGCTGAGTATGTTTTAATAATAATATCTTTACTTACAAAAAAAAGTGTATAGCCTATGAATAAAGCTGTCTTATGTGGAGCATTTCCTATCTCTTTGGAAAAATCATTCTCACATGATATGATGTCTACATTTGAAGGAATCTTATTAAGGGCCGTAGATTTCATATGCCTCCAACATGCTTTGGAAATTTTGTGGCCTTAAAATGATTTTCGCTTTAAAGAGCTAAGCTTTCTCTTGTTTTGGGTTTCACAAGATCAACCGGAGATATGTTGTATACATTAATCTACTTTTCATTAATCTGATAATAAATAATTGCAAAAGTTCCTCTCTTTGCTATTATATTCTTTATACTTTGATCTACTTCTTCCGTTTCTTGGGGTAAAGTTCCTTTGTTTACTACTTTGTCATTTATCACCAGGATTAGTGTGAGATCCTTCTTCATTTGTATACTCTCTCCTAACAAAAATCTATACTTAAAATGTTACCTTAGAAGAAGTCTAATGAACCAGCATTTGCTGATTTGAGAAAGTTAGATCATGGATTACTCAGTCCATAGTTGATATGACGTCTATCTAAAAGTGATGTAAAATTATTGCGTCCTTGTTGTCGACATAAAATCTGATTTCCATCAATATTGATTCTTGAATATTGTTTGCTTGGAGAGATCTCCTTTCATGTTACATATGCCTATATATGAACATGCATGTTAACGGAAAGTAGATGAATAACGTTATGAAAGTGTTCCAAGGCCTCTTTATGGTCAAAACTATATTTTGGTTGTCCTGATGATTATTTGGTCTTTGAAAATGTTGGTCTAGACTCATTTGCCAATTCATACTATTTCTTGTTGCATTTTGGAGTAAATATCGTCAACTATAAAAATCATAATATATTATTATTTCTCCGTTGTCACTACCATAATGTGTTCAGTTTTCTTTGTTAGGAAGTTGCTACAAACTGTGGACAGAACAAACGAATAGACATTTTTATTTCGTAGAATATTGATGTCTTTCCTCTAAAAACCCCGTATCTCCAAGATAATATGTCTTTTGGTTCTCGCTTTCATTCGTTGCAATTAAGTAACAAGAGACAAGTAATTTTTTTTTTCCATTTTTATATCCTTCGACAGTGGCAGATGGTGATAAATCATGGGGATAACATGACATGCCAAACAAGCAGGTTATCAAGCCTTTCATTATGAGGAGAATTTGTTGAATACATCGCCTTGTTGTCCAATTCTTGATCAATACGACAGGGAGTCGATGTACTCAGCTGATAATAGGATCTAATCATTTGTGATATCAAAGTTTAAAATGCAAAAATTAGTGCTTGCATTCAATTGTATTTTCTTGAATTGCAGTTTTCACATTCTTTATATCCTGATGATATTCCTAATCGCAGAAAACTAATCACTTCAAAGTGTAAATGTTGGGCCCGTGCTATACCCATCTGTGTCGTCTTTCAAAGTTTAAACTTAACGGACATGACACGTGTTGTGGTGCGAGTAAAAGAGCCAATCCAACAAAAAAAAAAAAAAAGACCATCCCTGTTGTTCGGGTTACCCATAACCCGTCGGACACCCCCTCCTCCCAATTTTCTGAACGCTCTCTCTACAATTTTAACCATTTGCTTGCTTAGTTTTTGCTGCCTAGAATAATAATAATAATAATGGGTGTTCAGGAAATGGACCTTCTTTCACAACTAAGTTTGCAACCCGGGTTTCAGTTTTACCCGACTGATAAAGAGCTTTTACTTCAATCCTTATGCCGCAAAGTTGGTGATAATGATTTCTCTTCACAAATCATTGCAAATATTGATTTGTACAAATTCAATCCTTGAGTTCTCCCAGTAAGTTTCTTGCTAAAACTTTTCTAATTTTATTTTAGTGTTCCTTAACTTGATTAACTAATAATTTTATTTTTGAATTTGTAAATGCAAGACAATCCCTACTAATTAAGTACAGACCTTTCAATTGCTCACATAGGAAAGACCAAAGGTTGCATTTCCTTAATAATTAAGTACAGACCTTTCATTTGCTCTTCAATAAGAACCATATGACTTTCCCCATCAGAATTTCTGAGTACAAATCGCTGCAGTCTCGCTTCTACTCTCTGTTATTTTCTTCTTCTTTCCACAGTTGCATACTAGGTATTTGATTGACTTCTTGTGCTTAACATTCAACATTGGTAAAGGGAACGTATTTTCACAAATTATATTTCTTGTGATAATTGATCAACTTACCTTAACATGAAAAACTAATTTTTTGCGTAAATTATTCTAAGGCCTTCTTGTTTATTGTAAAAAACCATATATCTTGTTTATTCTTTGATCGATGATGTATCTGATCAATTAGTACATTCTTGGAAGTGTACTGATGAATATTCTTGTTTTATCATTAGGCTGTTAATATATGGGGAAAGTCATGGAAAAGGCGAACATTTGCTTGAAGCTGTTGGTTGATAGCAAAGCTCATAGAGTTCTGTTTGCTGAAACTGGAAAAGACTTCGTTGATTTCTTATTTAACCTACTCAAATTACCAATTGGATATTTTGTTGGGCAGCCTAGTATTAAATCCGTGTTTGGTTCTCTTGGCAACATAATCCCAATTATGAAAAACTCGGGTGCTAATTACATGCAGCTTAATGAGCTTGGTAATGTCCAGGATGTTATGACATGGATGATCACAGATAATCTCTTTGTTACACCATCTTCTGCAGCTTCTGCGATCCCTGTGCTAAAAGCATTAAAGCCTCAAGTTGATGCAGTAGAAGAAAGGATTATTGATTTTCACATCAGTGATTTGGTAAGGCGTCATTTGCTTCTGTTGCCTTATTACCTTGTTGATATTATTTGTTTATTGCTTCATTGTCACTGTTCTTGAGCCTAAGGTCTATCGAAAACAACCTTTCTATCTCATAAGTTGGGGTAAGATATGCGCATACATTATCCTTCCCAGACTCCACATGGGGGATTTTCATTGGGATTGTTATTGTTATTGTTGTTGTTGTTGTGATTTTGTAGGGCAATCTTCGTGTCTTTGAATATCACTTGCCTTCATTTAATATAAGATGACAAACCAACTGATTAGCACACCCATTAAGAAAATCATTTACTAGCTAGCATATATCATAAAAGAATTTGACAAAGTTATCCTTATTTCTCGCGTAAATGAATAATTAATGACTATATACCTTTTTGAAGTAGTAGGGGTGGAATTGGAAAAAAAACTTTCAAATACTTTTGACGAAATTATTTTTGGAAAAATTTCCCCTCTTTCTGTATTGTTTGATTTGTAGGACATGATTAATGTTTTATCTTTTTGTTTCTTCAACCAAATCTAGGAGCACCAGTTCTTGCTGGTTTCTATGAAGTCAAAAACAGTTCTAACTGACATTTTTCTTCGGCAGACAAGTTGGAGAAAATCCAAATATGGTTAGTGATTCTTTTCATTTGGTTGCAAATTGGTGTTCGTAATGGTATTATAGGTTTGACATTATTTGCGTAATTAGCTAGAGTTATCCATAAAGTTATTCTGCATGCATGGTATGTTTGTCAACAAATTGAATGGGAAAAAATTCATTTAAGGAAATCAGTACTTATACTAATTGTCAATTAACCATTAGAGATTCAGAATTTATATTTGATGAGTGCATTTTTTAGCATAGGGTAATGTGTATGAAGACCCTCGATAGAAAGGTGTATAGGTCGAGAATTAAGGTTAAAAGTTGATAAGTAGTCGGGAGTTTCCCCTAGGCTTACCAAGTAGTATTAGTTCTATTCTTATTATTTTCTTATTCTTGGTTCTTTATTACTACATATTGTGTCATTCGCTTCCGTTACTGTATTATCTTGTTGTTGTTATTATTTGTTGCTTTGTTTTCACTGTTCCTTGAGCCGAGGGCTATCGAAAATAACCTCTCTATCTTCATAAGGTAAGGTTAAGGTATGCGTACACATTAGCCTCCCCAAAGCCCACTTGTAGGACTACATTGGGTTTGTTGTTATTGTTGTTGAGTTCATTTTTTTAGCGTGGAATGCATTGTACATAGGTGTCTGTTTCATGTCGAAAATATTGGATTTGATTGACCAATATTCAAAAGTTTCATCCTAGTCGCCCGGGCTTAAAATCACTACCAACATTCAATATGGGTTCAACTTTTAAGGGTTTTAGCATTGAACCTATTATATTTTTAAAGTTATGGGTTCATATCTTCTATTTTTGCAATTTTAATGATATGGGTTCAATTGAACCTGTTGATAACACATGGTAACACACTTTATCCGCCCATGCATGCAGTAGAACCTATTTTCTAATTTAAAATTAGTACTAATTCAGAATTTGGATAAATAGAAGCCTTATTTGTTAAGTTTTTGGCAGGAGAAAACTGCAGTGTGAAGCTTATAGTTGACAATAAAGCTAAAAGAGTCCTCTTTGTTGAAGCTGGAAAGGACTTCTTTTGTTTCCTGATCAGCTTACTTCAACTTCCAATTGGAACTATTATCAACCGAACTACTACTGATAGAAGTATAAGAACTATGGTTGGCTGTATTGGAAATATATACAGAAGTGTTAAAAATCTAAATGAAGCTTACATGCACTCAAATCAAACAAAGGAGGAACTCCTTTTGGCAAGTGGATCAAAATCTTGGTCGGAAGCCTTGCAGTTATTGCACGGTAATTTATTTTTTTGTCTATGCATTCGGTGTTTGAAGTAAACTGTTTTGGATAATAGGTTTTTTGTCGAATTAGTAGTACTCTCTTCGTTTCAATTTATGTGAATCTCTTTGACTGGGCACGGAATTTAAGAAAATAAAATGAGGACTTTTAAAACTTGTGACATTAGAGTCGTAATATTTATGTGGCTATTATTCTTTTGAAACTTGTGGTATTAAACATGTCTATTTGTGTGACTATAAAAACTTCACATTAAGGGTAGAATAGGAAGTCTAATTTAGATAGTTTCCAATTTTGAAAGCAGAGGCGGATTTACATGGAGGGGTACGGGTTCACGTGAACCCATGCTCCCGTCCCTAGAGTGTGTATAAATTCTTCTGGTATAGTACTTAATCAGATGTGGGTGAACCCATGTGCAAGATGCCACTTTGGTCCATTGGTGGATGTGTGCACCTCTGATGGCCCAGGTTAAGGGTTCGAATCCCTGTTTTCTATTTCCCTTTATATTTGTTGTCTTTTCTGTTACTGTTTTTTGTCTTCCTTTTCGTTCTTTTCTTTCTTGGTTCCATTTTGTGGTATTTTTTTTATTGTTTTATCTTTTCTTTCTTTTATGTTTATTCTTTTCTCCTTTTTCCCGTTTCTTTTTTGGTTCATTCTTGAAAATTCCTAAAAAAAAATCTTAATTCACATGTCCTCCTTATCCCTCTTTCTATCTCAACATTTTTACGAACAATGGTCACCCTCTAACCAATTTCTTTATCATTTCTCTCCTTTATATTTTCCTTCAAATTTTTCTTTGATTTGTGAAGTGAGTTTTCCTCAAATAACATTGCTATTATTAATCACTTTTAAGGTATGAAAATTTGTTAAGAACTTATTGTCATTGCAAAATTTTGATGGAGTCAAACCAAACGGTAGTATAGTACACCCATACTCTTAAAATCCTAGATATGCCTCTGTTTGAAATGGTTTGGTTATTTTGAACAGTCTAAAAAAGAAAGAGGTGGCATAAACTGGAAAGGAGGGAGGATTAGTTTCTCTGCTTTTGGTTTTTCTTTCCTTCTTCTTTTTCTTATCACTATCACAAATACTTTATCTGCTTGTCCTTATTGCGATTATTTATATTGTGACAGAGCTTACAAGCATCTCTAAAGCTACTCCAAATAAGCTTTTGGATAGTGATGTGGGTTATGTTAAAGGACTAGTCATCTACATGGTAACTGATAATTTGTCAGTAATGCCTTTATCTGTAATATTTGGCTTGTCGAGATTCATTAAGTGCGATAATCCTGTATCAACTGCTAAGCTTGAAGTAAGGACTGTGGAGTTTGGTGTTAATGAGGTAAATAAGTGAACCTCTACTTATGTATTTTAACGGTTTAGGAGGTCATTTACTTTAGTATATTTTATTTAAGCAAATTAGACTAGTTATAAGAGTAACAAAGTTGTTGTAGGTCTAGGGATGGCAGCAGGGCAGGGTAGGCAGGGCAAGCTGTGACCTGCTAAGCTTTTGACCTGTCCTGCCTTGTCGTATTTAGCATTTTTTTAAGTTTTTCCCCTGCCCACTTTGCCCTTTTAAGGGGGTGTTTGGATTGGCTTTTAAGCTTGCCAAATTAGCTTTTAAGTATTTGACAAAGTTAAAAACGTGCTTAAATTAAGTTTAAAACTGCTTAAAACAAGCCAAAAGCAATAAGTTGGGCAACCCCAACTTATTGCTTTTTTGACTTCAATGATATTTCTGCTGAAAAATCACTTTTTAAGCCAATCCAAACAGGCTTTAAGCCCTCCACTGTCTTGACCTGTTTAGACTTCATTTTTTAACTTTTGAACTTTTTAATGAAAATTTTACAAGATTGTATTCAAATTTTACAACTTTTGACCTTTTTAATGAATCTAGGACTCCTTACTTATCTCTGCCCTGCTTATTGCCCTACCTTATTTAAAAATTTCTGAAAAAGTATTTTGACCTGCCTTGCTCTACCGTGAACTACTTTTGTTCTTTCCCATTGCCATCCCTAGAAGGTCATTGTGATTTTGAAAACCTCAATTTTTTTTTTGGTTCGTATGAAGCTGTTGTGCCTTTAGTTATTCAGAGTACTCTCTAGAAATTCCTTGCAAGGGAGCCTTGGAGCAACGGTAAAGCTATCTCCACAGGTTCAGGCGATAGAAGCAGTTACTAACGCTTGCATTAGGTAGGCTATCTACATCACACTCTTGGGATGCGGTCCTTCTTTTATTCCTTCGTGAATGCGGAATGCTTTGTGCATTGAACTGCCCTTTCTAAAAGTTCCTTGCTATACAATCAATGAAAAAGGCTTGTATTTTAAACGTGATTTATTGTTTTTTTAAAGCCTGGATTTGTTAGAAATGAGACATTTGATGCTCCGTTATTAATATATAGCTTGGAAAGGTTATATTTAATCTTTAAATTAGCCTGAAAGTACAAACTTGCCTCTCTAGAGGAAGAAAAAGGTGGAAAAAGTAGCGGTAATCTCTCGAAGGTAGGAAATGAGGACTAACTCCTTTGGTGAGCTCTTTATTTTCCACAATTAAAGTGGAGAGTTCAATTCCCAATAGTAGTATAATATTAATAAATTCAAAAAAGAAAAGATCTGTCAAGGTTGGATCCCCTTGAATAGGAGGTATTTCGTTTAAAAAGAATTTTCAAAAATCATTATTGTTTAGTGGCTATTAACTTCCTATAGCTACCATATACATGATTACTTCTTATAGTTACTATTCAGTTTTTGTTGTTGCATTCATGAATACAGCAGCAAAAAACGCCTAAAAATTAGGGTAGTCCAGTTGTACGCGCATGTATTCGTGCCATGTATTCATGAATACAGCAGCAAAGAGCGCCTAAAATCAGGGCAGTCCAGCTGTAAGCGCATGTATTCACATGTATTTGCGCTGCTGTATTCATGAATACAGCAGTAAAAAGCACCTAAAATCAGGGCAATCCAACTGTACGCGCATGTATTCACATGTATTCGCGCCATGTATTCATGAATACAGCAACAAAAAGCGCCTAAAATCAGGGCAGTCCAGCTGAACGCGCATGTATTCACATGTATCCGCGCTGCTGTATTCATGAATACATCAGTAAAAAACGCCTAAACTCAGGGAGTAAAACATAAATAGCGTATTTCATGCCTCAATGGTAGTATATACCATAAATACTTATTTTGTTATAAAATATAAAAGGTAGCTATAGAAAATAATATTTTAAAATAATTTTGGTTTATAATAAATAGGGTGTATATCTTTACTATAGGAAGTAAAATCTCCTTCATTTATTCAAATTTCTGGTGCCGAACATATCGTTACCACATATACATTACCAACTAAATGGAGGCCAGAGCAACACTCTTTTCGTTTTGGGAAATGTATAGGGTCAAATTTGACCCTTAGTATCTCTACGCCAGTGGGTACGCCCAATGAGTGTACGCCGACCAACGTAGCGGGTACGACTCGGCCGTGAGGACAAAAGCGACATCGTTTAGAACTCAGCGTCCACGATAGGGAGACGTTACCTATTTTTGTAACTTTTTGATTCTTTCGAGGAAGGTCTCCTATTATATAAAGGAGACCTCCACATTGTAAAAGGGGGATCTGATCTAATACAACTCTCTCATTTTTCTGGCTTTCTCTCTCTATATCTCTACCTCTAACGAAAATATCTTATTGGTAAACATTATCACTTTGCAATATCAGATCTACAACAATATTATCATATTTGCATCTTTAGGCTTATTATATTTGATTACGATTTACCCCTTTTCTATTTTTGATTGTTTTATCGCTTACAAAGTATATCCTTAACTTTTGAGCCAAACAATTTGGCGGCGTCTGTGGGGATTTCGAGAATCAAAATCATAGTATCCACCTAGAGATCAACCAACTACCACTCTCTACACTACACAAAAACAGAAAAATGGCAGAAAATAGCACAAGATCGAAAGCCATATTGGGTGTCACTACCAATCTCCTGGTCCCTCTCAACGAGGCCAGTGACGGTGGCATCCTGAATGCAACCCCTAGCATCACACCAGGTGCAGAGATCTCACCTTCCCCATCCGAAGGCCTGACGATCTTGCACGAAAAAGGAGCTTCCACATCTGCGGCTACGGAAGCACCCTCAGCGGTCAAAGAGCTACTGGAAAGATAGCTAACAAGCACTCTAAGTGGCTTGGTTGAGAGGTCACCGCAAAATAACATCGTATGTACACCAACGGTAGGTACCACTGCTGCCGTGGGTGAACCGGAAGCTACACTAGTAAATAACAGACCCATCGAGACACAGACCAACGATGGCACGCTAACAGCCATCCTAAAGAAGATGGAAGAAATGGAAAATGAAAACAAGGCGCTCCGTGGTCAGATGAAGGAACATCAGGAGAGGGTCGACAAGATCCCCGGTGCTCCCAAGTTGCTACCAAAACGTGACGTGGGAAGGTTCGTTGAACAACCATACACCGAAGAAGCTGCTCCTCACTCCACCCCAAAAACCTTCAAGATGCCACCCTACTTAAGGGTATATGACGGAACCACAGATCCCGAGGATCATCTGATCCACTACGTCACCGCTGTGAAGGGAAACGACCTATCGAAAGAACAGGTACCGTCGGTACTGCTGAAGAAGTTTGGCGAGACGTTGACAGGAGGGGCCTTAACATGGTACTCTCAGCTACCGGCTAAGGCAATCTCAACGTTCGAGGAAATGGCGGATAAATTCGTCATAACCCATGCAGGCTCGAAGAAAGCGGAGGCCAGGGTCAACGACATCTTCGCCATCAGGCAAAACACAGGAGAAGGACTCAGGGACTTCCTGGCAAAGTTTAACAGGGTAAGGATGAGCCTACCAAACGTATCGGAAGGTATGGCAGTCGCCGCTTTCCAGAACGGGCTAAGCAGAGATGGTTCGAGG
>NW_017678437.1:0-2242 GCF_001879085.1 Nicotiana attenuata
GGCTGTTCGCGATGCCAGGCCAACTCGCATTCCGGAGATCGGCTCGTCGGCTGCCGTTGGAGAGGCGGATGATGATGCCGAGAGGATGGGCCCTGAGGTCGCCCAGGAAGATGCAAAAGCGTCAACGCGGGGTCCGGCCCGTGTAGGGATGACGGTAGGTAGATCCAACCGTCGAATTCTGATCCCGGGGGGTATAACCTGTTGCAACACAGCGAGCAGGCCGCAGCGGATATGACCCTGCTATGTGCGGCCGCTGAGCGTGAAACGTTACAAGGGGTTAGCGACGGGGAACTATCCCGGAGGGTTGCCGGTGCGGCATTACATGTATTTTTCGATTCTCTTCATGTATCGTAAAATAAATTTTGATGCATGCTGACTTGCTCTTCATCCTTTTCCTCTTTTTCTTTTAGACTCTTATTTTGGAGATAGAGAGGGGGCGGCGAGCGCAAAGGAAGGCAGCCACCTTTAACAAGGTGGTAAAGAAATATCGGCGGTGCCGAGTCAAGCATCAAGCGCTGGCGGACCTACTCAAGCAAGACCCGAAATTTGAGGTTTTCCGTGAGGGGTTGGAGCAGTCGGAGGCCCAGCTGAGACGGAGGGTGGCCGAGTTAGAGCAGATCGATGAGCAGCTGATGGCCGCCCTGGCCCGGAATATTGAGCTGGAGACTCTTCTCCAGTCTAAAGAAGAAGAGTTGGAGGTTGGTCGGGGGTAGCGGCGGAAGCTGCTGATTTGCGGATCAAGGTTGCCGCCATGACCTCCGAACTTGATGCCAAGGCGGCTGAGATTGAAGTCCTCAAGCGGACTGCTGCGTCAAGGCCTGATGAGGATGCGCATCGTGAGGCGCATGACATGTGGGTATACGCCGAGGCCAGGTTGGTCGTCTTCGAGGAGTTTTTAGCTGCGGGTCGAGCTACCGAGGCTGAGGTTCAAGAGCAACGGCGCATAGTCCGTGTCGCTCGTGAAACTTGTGGGTATAGTTCTGATTCCCCAGACTAGGCGGGCTATAACTCTGAAGATGTCAACCGTCTAGAATCCGGCTCTTAGGTCTCTGCGGCCTATCAGGCAGAGGATGGCGGCGGACGGGATGGTGATCCGTCGGAAGGCGGTGATCAGGATAGCGAAGCCCCTTAGGACTTGTATTCATTTTGTTTTGCTGTATTCGGAGATGTAAATGGGTCCTTTTGTACATGCATTTTTGGGTTATAATGGAAGTTATACTTTTGCTGTTGTTCTTTTCTTTCTGTATCTTTTATTTTCGGCCTTAGTTTTGTTGATGGTTTTAGCCGTGTACGCAACTTCAACTGTCGTCGAGTTACTCGCCGTCATAGTCGAGCTGGGTCGACTTATCGGCGTCGATGGCCTTGGCCATCATACAGTTGATGGCCTTAGTCGTGTAGGTGAACAGCTTGTCGTTGAGTCGTTTACTCACCTTAGTCGGATCTAGGTCGACTGTTGGCGGCGATGGCCTTAGCCATAATATAATTGATGGCCTTAGCCATGTAGGCGATTTCGACTGTCGTCGAGTCGTTTACTCGCCGTAGTCGAATCTTGGTCGACTGTTGGCGGCGATGGCCTTAGCCATAATATAACTGATGGCCTTAGCCATGCAGGCGACTTCGACTGTCGTCGAGTCGTTTACTCACCTTAGCCGAATTTAGGTCGACTGTTGGCGGTGATGGCCTTAGCCATAATATAATTGATGGCCTTAGCCATGTAGGCGATTTTGACTGTCGTCGAGTCGTTTACTCGCCGTAGTCGAATCTAGGTCGACTGTTGGCGGCGATGGCCTTAGCCTTTCGTACGTTGGAGATGGCCGTAGCCTTTCATACGTTGGAGATGGCCGTAGCCTTTCATATGTTGGAGATGGCCGTAGCCTTTCATATATTGGAGATGGTCGTAGCCTTTCATACATTAGAGATGACCGTAGCCTTTCATTGGAGATGGCCGTAGCCTTTCATACATTGGAGATGGCCGTAGCCTTTCATACATTGGAGATGGATGGCCTTAGCCATGTAGGGGACTTCGACTGTCGTCGAGTCGTTTGCTTGCCGTAGTCGAATCTAGGTTGACTGTTGGCGGCGATGGCCTTAGCCTTTCATACGTTGGAGATGGCCGTAGCCTTTCATACGTTGGAGATGGCCGTAGCCTTTCATACATTGGAGATGACCGTAGCCTTTCATACATTGGAGATGGCCGTAGCCTTTCATACATTGGAGATCAAGCTAGTCCAGTCCCTTTATC
>NW_017678437.1:3156-18384 GCF_001879085.1 Nicotiana attenuata
ATTTGGGCGTACACTCCTGCTTCCACCCACTTGGAAAAATAGTCAGTTAAAACTAATAGAAATCGTACCTTTCCTCGTCCCGCTGGTAGGGGACCGACTATGTCCATTCCCCATTTGATGAAGGGCCATGGGGAAGTGACCGAGTGAAGTGGTTCTCCTGGTTGGTGTATCATGGGGGCATACTTTTGGCATTGTTCGCATCGGCGGACATATTCCGCTGCGTCTTTCTTCATGGTGGGCCAATAATAGCCGGCCCGTATTATGCAGCGCACGAGGGCGCGGTTGCCTGTATGGGCACCGCAATGTCCTTCATGTACCTCTTCGAGCACTGGCCGCGTTTGTTGCGGCCCTAGACACTTGGCTAGGGGTCCGCCAAACGTCCTTTTGTAGAGCTCGTGGTTTATTAGGCAATAACGGGCGGCCTGTACGCGGAGCTTCTTGGCTTCTTTTTTGTCGAGTGGGAGTGTTCCATCCTGCAGATAGGATACAAATTGGTTGCGCCAGTCCCAAGTCAAATTTAAAGAGAGTACCTCAGTATGATCAATGGCTGAATGGAGGAGGGTGACCACGCTTTCTTTGTTGAAGTTTTTAGTGGCTGCGGCTAATTTTGCTAAGCCGTCTGCCTAAATGTTCTGTGCTCTCAGAACTTGTTCGAAGCGGCACTCGTCGAACTCGATCATTAACCTGTGGATTTCTGACTGGTATTTTTGCAACCTCTGCTCCTTGATTTGGTAAGTCCCAGTGACCTAGTTCACCACGAGTTGAGAGTCGCAATGGAGAACGAGTCGTCGAGCTCCATACTTGATGGCTAGTTTCAAACCTGCAATAACAGCCTCGTACTCAGCTTCGTTGTTAGTCATCTCGGGGCATCGTATGGACTGGCGAATTGTTTCGCCCGTGGGGACCTCGAGAACGAGTCCCAGTCCCGATCCCGAGGCGTTAGCGGCGCCTTCAGTGTAAAGAGTCCATAGGTCGGCATTGGAGGGGGCACGGCGTGCCTCCAATTCCGCCTCTGGTAATATCCCTGCGCTGAAGTCGGCTATGAAGTCGGCCAGTACTTGCGACTTGATGGCGCTCCTTGGGTGATACGAGATATCGTGCTCACTGAGCTCTATGGCCCATCGGGCGAGTCTGCCTGATAACTCAGGCTTGTGTAGGATACTTCTCAAGGGGAAGGTCGTCACTACCTTTATGGGGTGGCATTGGAAATAGAGTCGGAGCTTCCGTGAAGCCACGACCAATGCCAAAGCTAATTTTTTGAGGTGTGGATACCGTGTTTCGGCGTCCACTAAGGTTTTGCTAATATAGTAAATAGGAGATTGTGTACCTTCATTTTCGCGAACTAGGACTGCGCTGACGGCGACCTCGGATACAGCCAAATACACCAGCAATGGTTCGCCTGGGTTTGCTTTGGCTAGCAGTGGCGGTGAAGACAGGTACGCTTTCAATTTCCTTAGGGCCTCGACGCATTCCTCGTTCCATGGTAACCCATTGTCATTTCTTAGCATATTGAAAAACTTGTGGCATCTGTCGGAGGACCGTGAGATGAACCTAGACAAGGCGGCTATTCGCCCCGTCAGCTTTTGCACCTGCTTTTTGCTGTTCAGTATCTCTGGTATTGCGTCTATCGCCTTAATCTGATCTGGATTGACTTCGATACCTCGTTGTGATACGAGAAACCCTAAGAATTTCCCTGATGCCACACCGAAGGCGCATTTCTCGGGGTTCAGTTTCATCCCGTATCTTCTCAATATCTCGAAGGTTTCTTTCAGATGGTCGATGTGGTCCTCTTTTCTCGTCGACTTTACCAGCATGTCGTCGATATAGACTTCCATAGTCTTACCGAGCTGCTCTTTGAACATTTTGGTTACCAGTCTCTAGTATGTAGCCCCCGCATTTTTGAGCCCGAAGGGCATTACCTTGTAGCAGTAAGTCCCTTAGTGGGTGATGAAAGTCGTCTTCTCTTGGTCCTCCTCGGCCATCATGATTTGATTGTAGCCGGAGTAGGCATCTAAGAAGCTCAGTAGTTCATGTCCTGCAGTGGCGTCGATCAGTTGGTCGATGTGGGGTAGCGGGAATGAATCTTTTGGGCATGCCTTGTTCAGATCGGTGAAATCCACACACATTCTCCACTTCCCGTTTTTCTTTTTTACCATGACAACATTGGCGACCCACTCGGGGTACTTTGATTCTCTGATGGAGCCATTGGCCAGTAGCTCGTCTACTTCCTTACCGACCGCTTTATTGATAGCGGCGTTGAATTTTCTCCTCATTTGTCGCACGGGCGGATGTAATGGATCGACATTCAGCTTGTGGGTGGCGATGTCTCGCGGGATTCCCGGCATATTTGAATGGGAAAAGGCGAACAAATCTGCATGGTTAGTTAAGAATTCACAATACTTACTTGGGTTGGCGAGACCTTGCCCGATATAGGCTTTCTTCGTAGGATCGGTTTTGTCCAATTGGACTGGGTCGAGGTCTTCGACCGTTGCTTTACAGGCTTCCACGACGTCGGGGTCTTTGATGACGTCCGTTGTCGGGTTGACCTTAGTTCCCGACATGGCTAATTGCTATGCCTCCGCGCTCGCCCCCTTTAGCTGTTGGGTGTGGGCGCAGTCTTGGGCTATTTTGTAGCATTCTTGTGCAGTGCGTGGCTCGCCTCGAATACTGAATACTCCCCATAGGGTAGGGAATTTGATCACTTGGTAGAGGCTTGAAGGGACTGCTCGCATGGTGTGTATCCACGAGCGTCCTACGATGACGTTGTACGCCGCTTCTTGGTTCATCACGTGGAAAGTTGTTTCCAGCGTGACTCCTCCCGCTAAGACGGGCAGTGCTATTTCTCCGGACGTCCGTTCCACTGCATTGTTAAAACCGTTAGTGTTATGCAGCGCGGTATTACCTTGTCCTCGAGTCCCATTTGTATGAGGACCCTTGGGTGGATAATACAGGCGCCACTTCCGTCATTGATCATGACTCTTTTAACATCTGTATCAGCGATACGTAAAGTGATAACTAAAGCATCATAATGAGGGAAAGATAAACCGTCGGCATCAGACTTATTGAAGGTGATACAATCTTCGAAGTCCTCATACCGTTCATGGGCGATGGTCCGCTTTAGTCCGTGTGTGGTGGCGAGCTTGACGTGATTGATCGCTGACTCGTCGCCGCCTCCGACGATCATGTTTATCGTGCGCGCTGGGGAAGGTGGCTTCGGCGGCCCGTGGGGTTGTTCCCGTCCACGTGCAAAGTTGATTTTTCCTTTGTCACTGAGTAGCTCCCTCAGGTATCCCTGGTTCAGCATCCTGACCACCTCTTATCGTAGGCCTATGCAGTCTTCGGTTTTGTGTCCTCGTTCCTGATGGAACTCACATAGGGCGTTTGATTTCCTTGTGGCAGGGTCTGATTTCATCTTCTGCGGCCAATGCACCTTGGTGCCTAGCTTCTCCAGTGTGTACACTATCTCTGAAGGAGATACACAAAAGTTATGGGCGGTTAATAAAGGGGGCGTACCTCTTTCGTTTTGCAGTGAGGCGACGTGTCGCTGTAGTGCGTCTGTATGCCTTGGTGGCGGATGGGAGGATCTGGTGTATGGCTGGTGTCGATCTCTGTTGGAGCGGGGGAGTTGTTCTCGTCGTCCTTCGTTCCGTCGATCTCTCCTCGTTTCTGAGTGTATCGCTGTTAGCCGTTGGGTCGGCCCATTTAGATCATCTTCGTCCACTCGTACCTCGGCGCAATAGGCGTTGTGGATTTCCTCCCATGTGGTAGGGGGATATTTCATGAGGCGGCTCAGCAGCTTCTTGGTTGCCCTCGAACCATCTCTGCTTAGCCCGTTCTGGAAAGCGGCGACTGCCATACCTTCCGATACGTTTGGTAGACTCATCCTTACCCTGTTAAACCTTGCCAGGAAGTCCCTGAGTCCCTCTCCTGTGTTTTGCCTGATGGCGAAGATGTCGTTGACCCTGGCCTCCGCTTTCTTCGCGCCTGCATGGGCTGTGATGAATTTATCCGCCATTTCCTCGAATGTTGATATTGCCTTAGCCGGTAGCTGAGAGTACCATGTTAAGGCCCCTCCTGTCAACGTCTCGCCGAACTTCTTCAGCAGTACCGACGGTACCTGTTCTTTCGATAGGTCGTTGCCCTTAACAGTGGTGACATAGTGGATCAGATGATCCTCGGGATCTGTGGTTCCGTCATATACCCTTAAGTAGGGTGGCATCTTGAAGGTTTTTGGGGTGGAGTGTGGAGCAGCTTCTTCGGTGTATGGTTGTTCAACGAACCTTCCCACGTCACGTTTTGGTAGCAATTTGGGAGCACCGGGGATCTTGTTGACCCTCTCCTGATGTTCCTTCATCTGACCGCGGAGCGCCTTGTTTTCATTTTCCATTTCTTCCATCTTCTTTAGGATGGCTGTTAGCGTGCCATCGTTGGTCTGTGTCTCGATGGGTCTGTTATTTACTAGTGTAACTTCCGGTTCACCCACTACAGCAGTGGTACCTACCGTCGGTGTACATACGACGTTATTTTGCGGTGACCTCTCAACCAAGCCACTTAGAGTGCTTGTTAGCCATCTTTCCAGTAGCTCTTTGACCGCTGAGGGTGCTTCCGTAGCCGCAGATGTGGAAGCTCCTTTTTCATGCAAGATCGTCAGGCCTTCGGATGGGGAAGGTGAGATCTCTGCACCTGGTGTGATGCTAGGGGTTGCATTCAGGATGCCATCGTCACTGGCCTCGTTGAGAGGGCCCAGGAGATTGGTAGTGACACCCAATATGGCTTTCGATCTTGTGCTATTTTCTGCCATTTTTCTGTTTTTGTGTAGTGTAGAGAGTGGTAGTTGGTTGATCTCTAGGTGGATACTATGGTTTTGATTCTCGAAATTCCCACAGACGGCGCCAAATTGTTTGGCTCAAAAGTTAACGATATACTTTGTAAGCGATAAAACAATCAAAAATAGAGAAGGGGTAAATCGTAATCAAATATAATAAGCCTAGAGATGCAAAGATGATAATATTGTTGTAGATCTAATATTGCAAAGTGACAATCTGTGTTAATAAGATATTTTCGTTAGAAGTAGTGATATAGAGAGAGAGAAAGTCAGATAATCAGAGAGTTGTATTAGATCAGATCCCCCTTTTACAATGTGGAGGTCTTCTTTATATAATAGGAGACCTTCCTCGAAAGAATCAAAAAGTTACAAAGATAGGTAATGTCTCCCTGGTGTAGACGCTGAGTTCTAAACGATGTCGCTTTTGTCCTCACGGCCGAGGCGTACCCGCTACGTTGGTTGGCGTACACTCATTGGGCGTACCCACTGGCGTAGAGATACTGAGGGTCAAATTTGACCCTATACAACAATAATAAAAATATTATGAATGATAGTATTGATACGTATTAAGCACTAAGTTGTTAAAATAAAAAAGTCAGTATGTGTACTTTGTCATGCTACTACCTTAAATTTTTTGAATAGTGCATAAGTTTAAGATACATGAATAGTTTGTTATAAATGCATAATTTTTTAACAGACGAATTATTTCGAAAATGGTTTGGTAATCTTCATATTTGTATTGCCGAGAAACTACAGTTGCAAGAACTCTATCGACCAAAACTTGCAATCATTGAGCTTAATTAATTTTGAATATTGAGATTTGAAATTTATTCAACCATAGATTTAGTTAAAATATCAAATCCATTTAGTTTCTCCGGCACCCAATTAGCGATATAGTTTGTACACCATGATATGTAAATAGGTAAAAATTACATGTATCTAATTGAACGTTGATTGTTTCTGTTCGTAGATTTAGACGATATTCAATTATTCTGAATTCGACATATAAGTTAGTAGTCGATGTTTCATATTGATTAAATCTCATAGAAAATTGTATTTTATTCTTTTCATGCCTAATTATTAACTTGTATTTTAATATTTTTTCATTTATAATTATCTATTTAAATCTTCGTATGGCCATATGAATATTAACTAACAAGTGTACTGCGTGAATTTGTTATACATGTGCGCATACGTATATCGAGGAACTAATAATTATAAAGGTGGAAAATCTAAAAGTTAAAAGTTGAATTACTAAAATATTCATCTAAATTAATAGTTTTATTTAGGTATTTTATAATATTTAAATAATATTTAAATTAACAGAAAAAATTTAATTTAAAGTGCCTCCTCTAAAAGTTGTGTTATTTAAGAGAGTAACTATAAATGCTATTAATTTTTCTAAAAGCAAAATATATCAAGATGATGACTTTGTGGTATAATAGCATGTTAAAGGGACACATATTTCTTTTCGTTGTCCAACTGCCATTTTCTTGATTTTTAATATGTAGAAAAAGTATCATGCACATTGTTGGAAATTCTCTCAGAAAATGATCATGGGATGGATGACTTTCAGTATTACAAGCATTTTGAGTCCCAAACAAAAAAATGTGAATGAGTTTTAATTTCAAAATGAACGGCTTTGTTTATCTAAAGAAATTTGAATCTCTTTATGTTAACAGTCGGCAATGCCTTCATCATTGCCACATGGCTAAACAAATTCCTAAGTATGTGAAACGAATTTACAGGCTTTCGGCTCCTCGGGAATGACTTTAACTTCAGCAATCAACGTGACATACAAAAGCAATTAATTATTTTCATAATCATACTCATGCTGCCACAAGTTCTTTTTGTATAAATTCGCATTGACATTTTTTTGTTGTACTTCATTATCAATTTCTTATGGTAAGTATGGATGAAATCTATTTATTTCTCCTTGCCGCACCTTTCTTGTTTACCTTCGGCGCATACTGCCTATGTTGAGGTACTTTGATTTGTTGGATTATTTTGGAGTTGTTTATGAATGAAAAAGATATAAAAGTGCAATTATTTTTTTTGCATGTCCTTACTTTTATGTTGTTTATGATTATTGACTCCTTATCATGTGTGCTAAATGGAAGTAACTTACATTACTTGATATATGCTAAAGTATGGTATAATTTTTCCCTTGCGTATGTTGGTTTAGATTCATAAATTACAGCCGTAATAATAAGTTTCTGCTTCAATTTCCTTCCTTGATCTGTTTTGGAGATTAAAAAGAGAGATGAATATGATAAGAGATGTCCAAAACTCAATAGTATTAATTATGTTTAGGAGTGACAATATACAAATTAAAAAAATGTAATGAAGAAGTTACAAACTTTAGAAACATATATGTCCAACTCATGATTTTCAAGGGTACGGTTGGATCAAAACTTTGATTAGTAGTATATAGTATATCTTTATTAATTGTCAGATATAGTTGTTATCTGTAATTTTAAAGCTCGGGAAGGTGTTTATACGTGAAGTGAAATATATGGATTAAATTTTTTTTTCTTTATTGAGTTAAGTAATATAATACGTATATCTTTTCTAAAGAATATTGCGTTCATTGATGTTTATAGGTGAAGTGAAATATATGGATTAAAATTTTTTTTTTCTTTATTGAGTTAAGTAATTTAATACGTATATTTTTTCTAAAGAATTTTGAGTTTATTAAGTTACAATACACGCGCAACGCGCGTGCAGAGAGACTAGTTATTATAAAAATATAGGTTAAAGGATAAAGTAAAATTATCAAATAATAAGTAAGGGCAAGATGAGAAAATAAAATAAGGTAATGATGCGACCACACCAAATCAGTGGCACTATTTATCGTTACATAACGATGGATTCTACAATACGGTTAAATAAAATTTAAGTAACAATCAAAATAAATATTATATTTAAAGTAATAGTACGATACAATACAATAGGTAACAATCATCCAAACAAGTTGTATACAAGCACATAACATCGAGAAATAATCCTTAATCTCAACCAAAGTAACTCTTAATTTTTGAGTCTGTTTGACCGAAAATATAAATCTTGGTTCAAATAATTAAATTCATATAAACAAAGGTTAATCCTAGTTAATAATAATATCCTTAGATCTTAATATTAGAAAAAGCAATTGATAAGTGTTTAAGCGGACAGTGATGACACCACGTGATAAATGCTTTTAAAAATCAAGAACAGTTGTGTAGCATATAACATTCAATGAACAATAATAAATGGTATTTAAGTAGATAATGAGAATGATTCAATCAATAAAGGGTGGAAAAAATGAACCTTCCACCTGACAATGATTGAAAGATAAATCCTTGAATAATCGAGGATTTCTCGAATCTGATGGTATAGTATAGATAAGAATCTCAGTGAAAAGTAGATTTTTGTATCGATTGAAGACCGAATCTTTTTGTCAAAGTCCTTTTCTTACAAATGAATGTCACGTGCCCCTCTATCACTCTTTCTTTTTCTGTTTATACGGAACACATTCCCAAAAAAAACTAATAGTACAAATGAAAAGAATATCCACTAAAATATTATCTTTAATATCCTATCTTGAAAACTAGTCGTTACAGCTTCATCGCTGATACTCGACCTCGACCTCGATTCTCGTTGATGCCTTGACCGCGGCTCTCAACGACTCCTCGATACAGGCTATGCGACTTCTCGGACCATTTTAATAAATGACGATTTGAGGATTCTTCCCGTAATGTTATCTTGGCCTGAATATTCTAAGGACGGATTTTGATCCATACAGAGTCTTCAGGGAAGTTTTGTTATGCTGAATTGTGATGAACGTCATGAGGAGATTTCATTCATGCACTTTAGTCGATTATTATTCCCCGATCTTCGAGTAATCACTCGTTGGCAGGAGCGGATGTAGTATCGTAGTGACAGATCCATTTGAACACATAACTTTCGACGCGGATTATAAATTTATGTGTGAAAGTTTATTAAAATTGCAAAATAAGATATATGAACTCATAACTTTAAAAATACTAATCTCAGTGTACACGCATTGCGCGTGCATTATGTACCAATGATATAAATCTTAAAATACAAAATAAATAATATGCAAAAGATGTATTTGAGTTGTAAAATACAACTTTTAAAATTTGTAAACTCTTAAAAATAATAAGTAAACCGTCGTATTGGTTTTTTTTTAGCTCTGATACTTGCTTCAATTGTGCCAACTCACCATCATAAGATGCAACAACAAAAATTGTTGTTGTTACTGAATTAAGTAGTATAAGACTGTAAGCAGTTTCCAAGACTTTGAAATGCAACACAACTCACACCATTGATTTTAAAGTACTTTTTGACGTAGCAGCAAATTTTCAAGAAATTTTCAGTGAAGCTACATTTTCTCGCACAGAATAACTACTTAATTCCTCAAAATAACTAACTTATTTTACCTTCATCCAACAAAAAATGGAATGCACCAAAACATAACCTATTAGGTTGGAGAATGCTAGCATATAATATACCAGATTTGATAAGGCTTTCTATCATTGGCTGCATACTCTCTGAACCGATACTTGTAATGAACTAATGATAATCAGATATTCTCTACAGCCTCCATTTCTCTTGAAATCATAAAAAGCTAGTTAATATTATATGGACCAATATTATTTCTTCCATTTATCCAATAAGTACCTTTTTGGTCCACAAAATAAGTTATCATCAAGATGAGCGTTGAATATTACTATCAATAAAAGAACAGTTGAAGAAAAAAAGTTGTACTCCAATATTTTACAAAACTATTTAATGTGAATTACTTTGTTGAGTTCACAACTTCATATCTGAAATAATATTAGATTACAAAAACTAATAACTTTAATCAAGACGAATCTCAAGCATTTCACATCTTTGAGTTGAAATAACTCTATTTCTTTTAAAGATCTCTACTATTTATAAAATTAGAATGTGTACTATCAAGAAAAAATTAAGATTCATGATACAGACATCAAAATAGTCATACATTCAATCGTGATGTAGGTCAAACCTTTGTTTTATTAATTTTTCAAATTATGTTATATAGTATACAATATAATAATACATGAGTTTCTTGATGGTGGCAACTTTTTTTAAAAAAAAAATAGTGGGCCTTCAATTGATAAGCATACCACAACAACATGATCATTACCATAATATATTACTCCCTCTGGTCCACAATAAATGACCAATTTACTTTTTTATTTTGGTGCAAAATAAGTGTCCATTTATATAATCAAGAAAATATTCAATTTGTTTTTCCAAAATTACCCTTATGTACGTATCCCTAAAAAATGTTTTACTCCTCACATTTGAGAAGAGAAGTACGTACTACTATAACTATGGTGCAGCATTTAATAAAGGGTAGTTTAGTCACACTAACTATTTTCGTCTAGAATTTAGTATTTCCTTAATGAGTATGCCCAAAGCAAATTGGTCACTTATTCTTAAAAAAAATAACTTTTTTAGAGGAAAACGCAGTATAGTACTACGTTTAAGGAAAACGTAGTATTATACTGCATTTTCCTTTAATAAAATATAACCCCTCCTTCTTCTTCCCCACGATAGATCTTCAATTTTTAACGAAAACCCTCCCCCACCACTGCTGGTCCCCCCCACCCCCCACCCCTCCGCGATTAAAAGAAAATTCTTGGGCCCCACCCGTCACACAAAAAGTGAAGAGCGTAGGTCCCGCATACAACCCAATCCTTGGATTCCTTCTTTCGGGGTCAAAATTTCGAATTTTTGATATTTCAAAAAACATAAATCGAGGTACTTCGATTTAGTTTATGTCGAAACTCGTAGAGCATGTGCATATTTGTTTTCTTGAATGTGTTTCCACGTTGATTTTTGTTTTGTTTGCGATTAAATTTGTATGTTATTTTTACCCGGATTGAAATATTAACCTTGGGACAAAAAATAGTTAAAACTTGATAAATAATTTTTATTGTTAATGAAATTGTTCACAAATATCTTTTACTGTTATATATGTAATTTCGTGAATGTTATGTTCATATGTTTGTTGTTTTTATTTAGTTTAGATTATTTATTTGCTTAAAGAATAGTGGCATTTTAGCGTAGTAAAATATAGAGCTTTTTAGTGTTGCAAAATATAGAGCCTTATAGCGTAGTAAAATATAGAGCCTTTTAGCGTAGTAAAATATAGAGCCTTATAGTGTAGTAAAATATAGAGCCTTTTAGCGTATATTCTCTGTAGTTTAAGTATCTACTTATAAAATATAGAGCATTTTACAAAATTAATTATTCAATTTATAAAATAAACTTACAGAACTAACAAAGTAATATATGTTGTCAAATTAAATATCGAGCGTGGAACTCATAGTTGTATACCCCGTCCAATTAAAAATTAATTATTTAATTTATAAATGTGACGACCCAAAGGGTCATCACCTGTATTCCTACTCACTTTGTATCTCTGAGGCCGTGAAAACCTCACTTGGGGGTTGCCTCGAATTTGTGCGCGCAGTCCGGGGGCGTAGCCAGAGCGTTTATATATGAATTTGTGAGAGAGATAATAATATTTTGATGTTTTAATTGATTAAGTTTGACTTCGGTCAACGTTTTGGGCAAACGGACCCGGACTCGTGACTCGATAGTTCCGGAGGGTCCATAGGAAAATATGAGACTTAGGGGTGTGCCCGGAATCAGATTCCGAGGTCCCAAGTCCGAGAAATAAATTATTGTGTGAAATTGTTTTCTGAAAATAATTAAAGAATTTGAAAGTGTTATTTGTTTAGAAGACTGTGCTGTTGGGCTCGTATTTTGGTTCCGACGCCCGGCACAAGTCTTAAATATGATTTAAGCAATTGCTGTAAAGTTTGGTTAGATTTGGATGTCGTTTGACGTGTTCTGGACTAAAAACTCTAACTTGATGTCTTATGAAAATTGGAAGGAAATCATGGGTCTTGAGGCCTAATTTGATGATTTTGATGTTGTTTTGGCGATTGGATCGCACGGATGAGTTCGTAGGATGCTATTGAGTTAGTGTGTATGCTTGGTCTGGAGCCCCGAGGGCTCGGGTGAGTTTTGAGTAGGTCCCGGGAGGCCTTAGGCTTAAAGTATCAGATGTTGCAGTGTTGCAGGCCCCAGCGCAGCCGCGGTCATTTCCGCGCGGTCCGCGCTGGAAGCCACGCGGCCGCGGTGTAGTCCGCGCGGTCCGCATGGCCAGATTCAGAGGGGTCCTCAGCCTTGGTTTGACCAGCGCGGCCGCGCACCAGGTTCATGCGGTCCGCGCTTGGAGATTCAGAGAAGGCCCCAGGTGCAAGACACCAGCGCGGCTGCGCACCAAAATCATGCGGTCCGCGCTGGGTAGGTTCAGAGAGTTGTTTTCCCTCCTTTCCTCGGCGCGGCCGTGGGGCATCTTTGGGCGGTCCGCGCCAGTCCTTCAGCAAAGTATATAAGTCTGAGATTTTCAGTCATTTTACACTTTTTCAAAATCCAAAATATAAGAGGCGATTTTCCAAACGATCCTTCTCCTTCAAAACGATTTGGTAAGTGATTCTAACTTATTTTCTTTGCTTCTTAACATCTTTAAACATAATTTCAACTTCAAAACAAAAATTTTAATGGGAGAATTTGGGAATTTGGGGTAGAACTAGGGTTCCTAAATTTGGGGGTTTTGGACCTCAATTTGGGGTCCGATTCCAAAATAACTTATATATTTGAGTTCATGGGGGAATGGGTAGTCGGGTTTTGGTTCGAACCTCGGGTTTTGGCCACGTGGGCCCGGGGGCATTTTGGGGATTTTTTAACAAACCTTGGGAAATTCACTTTTCATGCATTCAAATTTATTAGATTAGCCTTTGTTGATACACTCAAGTAATATTTGACTAGATTCGAGCGGTTTGGTGGTGAATTCAAAGGGGTAAAGCTATACTAGAGGATTGAGTTGTGTTGGGAGCATTTGAGGTAAGTGTTTGTTCTAACTTTGGCTTGAGGGAATAGGATTAGGATGTTATTTGCTACTTGCTAAATGTGGAGTATGGTGTATAGGCATGGTGACGGTTGTCTATGCACTGGAGTCTAGCATGACCGTGAGTCTTAATTGCTTTTAATTCGAATGATGTGACACAACTTCCTTGTTTAATCGATAAATTTCATATAATGTGAACGGTTGAGGAAGAATTGTGATTGGTATATTTTGGGGTGTCGGCTCGAACAAGAATGTGATAGTTGAGAAAGAAGTGATTTAAAAGAGGATGTGTTGTGATTATTCCCTTGCCGGGACGTGTAGACTATTATTATGTACTTTCCCTTGCCGGGATATTTGGGCTGTTAGTTGTACCCTTGCCGGGTTAAAGTTATGTTGTCGAATGCCCCTAATGGGGCCTTCTTTACAAAGTCAGATATTTTTGAACTATGATATGGGATCGTGTGGCACGTCGTCCACTTATATACTATGATATGGGATCGTGTGGCACGCCGTCCACTTATATACTATGATATGGGATCGTGTGGCACGCAGGTTCATTTGAGCACAGCGTTCCATCCTCAGACGGACGGCCAGTCCGAGAGGACTATTCAGATATTGGAGGATATGCTCCGAGCCTGTGTCATTGATTTCGGAGGCTCGTGGGACCAGTTTTTGCCTTTAGCAGAGTTCGCCTACAATAACAGCTACCAGTCCAGCATTCAGATGGCTCCATATGAGGCGTTGTATGGTAGGCGATGTCTGTCTCCAGTCGGATGGTTTGAGCCGGGGGAGGCTCGGTTATTGGGTACAGATTTAGTTCAGGAGGCCTTGGATAAGGTCAAGATCATTCAGGACAGGCTTCGTTCGGCTCAGTCGCGGCAAAAGAGTTATGCGGATCGTAAGGTTCGTGATGTAGCTTTCATGGTTGGTGAGCGGGTCTTGCTCCGAGTGTCGCCTATGAAGGGCGTGATGAGATTTGGGAAGAAGGGCAAGCTTAGCCCTAGGTTCATCGGCCCATTTGAGATTCTCGATCGTGTGGGAGAGGTGGCTTACAGACTTGCCTTGCCGCCCAGCTTGTCAGCCGTGCATCCAGTGTTTCATGTGTCCATGCTTCGGAGGTATCACGGCGATCTAGCCCACGTGTTAGATTTCAGCACTGTCCAGTTGGAGAAGGATCTGTCTTACGAGGAGGAGCCGGTAGCCATTCTAGACCGGCAGGTTCGACAGTTGAGGTCGAAGAGTTTTCCTTCAGTGCGTGTCCAGTGGAGAGGTCAGCCTCCTGAGGCATCGACCTGGGAGTCCGAGTCTGATATGCGAAGCCGTTATCCTCACCTATTTCCCGACTCAGGTACTTCTTTCTTTTGTCCGTTCGAGGACGAACGGTTGTTTTAGAGGTGGAGAATGTGACGACCCAAAGGGTCATCACCGGATTTCTCTCTTTTCCGTGCTTCCGGGGCCTTGAAAACCTCGCTTTTAGTTGCCTCGATTTGCGTGCGCAGTCCGGGCGCAAAGCCGGAAAGCATTTATGTTGAAATATGTAAACTTTGTGAAGAATTTGAAGAATTTTGATATTAATATTGCTAAAGTTGACTTTGGTCAACATTTTTGGTAAACGGACCCGGATCCGGACGCGTGATTAGGCGGTCCCGGAGGGTCCGTAGAAAAATATGAGACTCGGGCATATGCCCGGAGTCGAATTTCGAGGTCGATAGCCCGAGAAATGAATTTTTTTGTGAAATTGTTTTTCTGAAATTCTTAAGGAAAATGAAAATGAAAATTGATTAAAAGACTATGGTATCGGGCTCGTATTTTGGTTCCGACGCCCGGTACAAGTCTTAAATATGTGTTAAGCGCTTTCTGTAAAGTTTGGTCGAAATCGGACGTCATTTGACGTGTTTCGGACCTAAATATCTAAAGTTAGAAGTTTAAGAAGTTTGAAATAAAAATGATGATTTTGAGGCTTGATCCATTGATTTTGATGTTAATTTGGCGATTTGATCGCACGGATAAGTTCGTAGGATATTGTTGAGTTAGTCCATGTGCTTGGTTAGGAGCCCCGAGGGCTCGGGTGTGATTCGGATGTGTTTTGGGATGGTTTTAGCCTTAGAAAAGTTGCAGATCTGCTGTCTGCTGTTGTCCAGCTGTTTGTTCTATGCGATCGCATAGCTTTGTCCGCGATCGCATAGTGTAACTTGTTCAGGAGTTTATTTTGTTGTATGCGATCGCGTAAATCATTCTGCATCGCATAGTGTTAAGTTGAGAAGCCCTTCATTTTTCCTCTACGCGATCGCATAGTTCCGTTCGCGATCGCGATGCCCGACCTATTTCTTCTATGCGATCGCATTGCCCTTTCTGCGATCGCAATGGACAACCTTCATATCCCTATGCGATCGCATGACTTGCTTCGCGATCGCATTAAGCAATTTTCTGCCCTAGTTATTTTAAATTA